>NC_053135.1:1043488-1110988 GCF_010015445.1 Perca fluviatilis | reverse complement strand
CCCGGTGACATTTACTCACCTAAAAGAAATCATTAAACAACGATAAGTCCGTCGTCTGGGCTTCAGTGGAAAGTTCCCTCGAACACTGATTCAGACGTTGGGCCAAAACCAACCGTTAATATACCTAACGTAATGTAACGTAACCAACGGATGATCTAGTGCCACACACACACACACACAACACAAACACACACCCACACACACACACACACACACACACACACACCCCCAAAAAAAACACACACACAAAAAAAAAAAAAAAAAAAAAAATTAAAAAAAAAAAAAAAAAAACACAAAAAAAAACATTTCCCCAACGAAAAGTTTTTTTTTTTTAAAAAAACCACAAAAAAAAAAAAAAAAAAAAAAAAAAAAAAAAAAAAAAAAAAAAAAAAAAAAAAAAAAAAACAAAAAAAAACAATTATAAAAAAAAAAAAAAAAACAAAAAAAAAAAATATATGGGGGGGGGGGTGTGTGTTTTTGTGTGGAAAAAAAGCGCCTCTGGTGGACATCAGCAGGAACTACAAGCAGAACTGCAGACACGTTTTCCTCTAATTGTATTACTTATTTTGCCTAAAATCTATCAATTTAAATATATTTAATATAATATAGTAGTAACATAATATAGTAGTAATAGTTTAATATTCCCCTTTTGAGATGTTGATGGAAAAATCTTTATTGAACAAATTAAGTCAGAATAAACTGTAAACATGTTTGTGTCTATTTGTGTGTGTGTGTGTGTGTGTGTATTTGTGTGTTCAGCTCTGCTTGTAGTTCCTGCTGATCTCCACCAGAGGGGCCTATTACACCAGACACCAGCAGCTGACAGGTTTTTAACGTTTTATTTTATGAATTATTAAAACATTTGCCCTTAAAACATCTCAGAGACTAATATTCTTTTACAACTACATTGGATCAAATTTCTTAAAATGAATCTATTACAGAGTAATAAAATAAAAAGTGCACAGAATAATTAATAGAAAAATGATTAAATAAAGGGATAGATCATGTAAAAAATAAAATCTTGAAATTTAAATTAATTATACACATGAGGTGGGTTAGTGTATAAGATAAATATATTAAAATTAAAATACAATCAGAGGAATAAACATGATTTAATGTGTGTTTTTGTGTGTTCAGCTCTGCTTGTAGTTCCTGCTGATCTCCACCAGAGGGCGCCATTACACCAGACACCAGCAGCTGACAGCTGGAACTCACACACTGAACTTTTAAAGGTTTTTAACATTTTATTTTATGAATTATTCACAAAATTTCTCGTTCACTACACCTCAGAGGGGGATATTATATCTTTAAGTTGATAGATTATGTCGATATATTAAAATAATTAAACTGTCAAAGCGCCCTCTGGTGGAGATCAGCAGGAACTACAAGCAGAGCACCAGAAGACAAATACATTAAAAAGATTTTATTACAGTTTTTTCCAAGTGCTAACACACTGAAATGACATCATGCATAGCACAATTATTTAAACTGACACTCAGAGAGCAAAACCTCTTCTCAAGTCTCAAAAAGTCTAAACACATTTTCTGCTTTACACACATTTTGCAATTCAAAATGTCTCTTTTTAAATGCACTGAACACGGTTCTCTGCATAAGACACAACAATCTGATATATTCAAAATGACTCTACATGAGCTGATTGGCCAACATATGAGCCACCTGACCAAACCCCTCAATGGTTCATTGTTACCACTTTAATCAGGAAGAAAGACCACAGGTGAGCACCTTTTTGTTTTTACAACATTTTTGCACATTTTTTCAGCAAGTTTCTTTTTCAGTTTACTATTTTTCTGTGAGCATATTTTGTTCAGTCCAATGTAAATATATCTGCTGTGCATATGTTGCACTGACTTGTTTGGTGAAAAGTAAAAAAAACCAAAATGTTTCAACAGCATGTCTGTGTGTGTGTGTGTGTGTGTGTGTGTGTGTGTATCTGCAAATATTTCGGTGCATGTGACCAATCTGAAGAATTTTCTACAATTTGAACTATTTTAGTATTATGACAAAGCATACTAAAAATGAGAGTGCTTGTTGAGTGTAGTTGGTTAAACAAAAATCTGGTAATATGGATAAAGTGTGCACCATGTGGTGCAAAAGTTTGATGTTGATAATGTTATATGCAGTTTTGGTTGCAGTGCTTCATTCTGCAGGATACATATGAGGTATTTTGCAGTATTTTGGGTGTATGGTTTTGTAAATTGTGTGAAGTATTTTGATAAAACCAGCCTAGTATGCAAAATTGTGTTTTAGCAATAGGAAAAAAACTGCAATTTAATTTGAACACACACACACACACCCACCCACACACACACACACGCACACAAACAGAGACACACACACGCACACAAACAGAGACACACACAGACAGACAGAGACACACACACACACACACACTAGATTTAAATGAATTGTATTCAATTAAATCATCATAATCATGAGAACTATTTCTCTGTCTCTTCAGATGAACACTCGGAGCTCCTCGGTGGATCATCCTCAGAGACGGTACTGTGGTGAGGGACGCTGTCCTGACTCCAGGAGACGCAGGTTCGATCCCCGCCTCAGGTACGCCACACAGGTGAGTGATTGTGATGAATGAATGTGAACATTTGAGATCACGCATCTGTCCTTTAACGTCCATCTCAACTTGAGAATTTTACGAACTTCAACTTGGGAATATTCAACTTTTGACTGACATTTAAAAAAAGTTCTTGTTTAATGTACATGTTTAAAAGGCTTTTTGTTTAATTTCCCTTTTAAAATCAGAGCTCTGGGACGCCGACTACCAGCAGCAGTTGTTTAGCCGCCAACACGTGACTGTGAGCTGGCTCCACGTACCACCAGATGACGGGGCTTTCAGGGCCGTGGTAGTGGATTTTAGCGAGAAAAAGTGAGTGGCATTCAAGCCAACTGACAGTTAAGTTTAGGCTCCAAAATGACTGTGGATTACAACACTCCTGAGGAACTAACGAGCGTTTCCTCTGTGAAAGTATTTACTTTCGATGTGGAGTTATTTCATTTTGAGATTGGCGTTGGATATAAGTTAAGTTCATAAGTGTTTTGGCCCGGCTGGCAGAGGTGGCTCTATCCATGGTGGTGTTGGAACGGGGATTTAATTAAATAATATAATTTAAGACACACTTTTACACCCAGAATCATAAGTTGTGTTAGTCATGAAGGTGCTGCAGAGTTTGAGGTTAACAAAGTAAAAAAATATCTGAATGATTATTAATGTTACCTGTGGAGCTGCAGCAGCTTCATGGACTCCTTCAGGGCAGATGTGTTTCCAGATGTAACTGACTCGGCTTCTGCTATTTGAAAAGTATGAAACTAGTAATTACAACAACTCTGAAGTGAAATGAACGCAGCATCAGACACAGCTTTGAGCTAAATGCTAACCGTGACTATGAGAGATGACTACTTTAATAATCGATGAAACGTTTGATTAAAATGTGTTTTGTAGTGTTGGTCAGACAAAACAAGACAGAATCCGTAGACGTCATCTTGAACTGTGATGGAATTTTTTTTACTATTTTAAAATTAATTATTTAAGATTTTATTGATAAAATATCTGCATAAAAATTTTTTTTGCTTATATTTGTGTCTTTGTTTTAGGAAGTTGACAATCATTTTAAAGCACTCAGAAAATAATCTTTCCAGACTCTTTCAGAGAGTTTTCCAGCTTTGATGCCGTATTAGGTTTATTATAGTAATACAAATACATTCTCATATTCTGAGACAGCACAATAAGCTGCAGAGTACATTGTGAATACATCAAAACATAAAAGATCAGCATTGTTTTAACTTTTTTATTTAAACTCAACATTACTACAAGTGTTAATGTAGAGAGAGCTGGTCTTTGAGAGACTTTATGGTGTAGACACATATAGCCGACGGCCGACCGTTGACAGAAAACCCCATCGATATGATCAGTCGCGTCCCCGAGGTCCAAAAAACTGCCACAGAACAGACCAAAAAGACGAGACGTAATACATCTCCATAACAGCAGGGAGCGCTAATCTGTAATGTCGCCCAAGAAATGAAAACCGGCAGCTGATTGGACGAACATGGGTTTGTTTTCTCCGGAGATTGAGAGTCATGTCGGCCGTTCAGAATACGATCTCATATTGTACTAAAATAGTTCACTGAAACGTGTTTCTGGAAACATTTTAAGCGAGAAATAGGCCATGCAGTTGCTGAATCTGTCTTCATTTCAGCTCAACAAAGGTCAGTTTAAACGATTTTCATCAGATTTTCAGAGACATAGTCACCTCATCCCGCTCGTCATTTCCGGGTGAGTCCCGACGGCCCTGCCGCCGACCGAACATATCCGGTCGGCCAAAATGAACGCCGACAGCCCCCCAGACGGACAACGACACGGGACACACCGGAACCGATTTGAGTCACTGACCTTGCCAGACTGTCCCACGGCCGATAATCGGCCTGATGTGTCCCGGCCCTTAGACTCGTTCCAGCAGCTTAAATGCAACACAACAGATAAGACAAATTTCTACACAAAATATGATAAGAAATGGAAGAATAAGAGTAACATTTATAATATGCACATTATAAACATCTCTTGAAATACAAAACCAGTCCCATACATCTGTACCTTATCATTTCAAACCGGTACATCTCCAAACAAAATGAAAATAGCAAAGGTCATATCATACCTCTCTATAAATCTGGTAACAATCTCCACTTCACAAGTTACAGACCTGTCTCATTACTATAACTGTTCAATAGTCGCTTGGATAAATTCATAGATGAACACAAACTAACGACTAAAAATCAATTTAGATTTATTTTTACCTTCACATGTTCATTTCATGCGCTTTATATTTTTGATATTAAAACATATCAACATAGCCTAGAAATCTAGACCACCCTATCGGCAACAAATGTAATTTGCAGCCAGGGTTCAGCTTTTCTTTGAGAAAAGAACAAAGAACGGCACTGAAGTCATTCTTATAAAAGGAAGATGTGTTCGGTGTTTAAAGTTGAATCTATCAACTAGCGTTGCTCTGGTTGGTTGTAGCGCTATGCTATTGCTTGCAGTGGTGGAGGAGTCTCAAAAAATAACCAGAGACATACTTACTTTAGTAAAAGTAGAAGTACCACAATGACAACCCTACTTAAATAAAAGTAAAAAGTACCTGATTTTACATGTACTTTAAGTATTAAAAGGTTAATGGTTAGTTAATGGTTACGGGTTAATTTTAGGTTAATGTAATTGGGCTTACCATCTGTGGCCCAGTTTACATTCTGACTAACAATTCTGGATATCTCTCAGGGTGATCTGCATGAAGCTCGACTTTGCATTATTTCCCACGTGACAGTGAATGCTGCACACATTTGTCCAGCGAGAACACTCACTTAAACAACAAGTACTTGGCTTCACAGCTGAGGAGGACTGCGAGTGTTTTTAAGATAAATATACAGGTTGTATATTAACCCTATGTGAACGGATGCTTCACATATGACCCAGCAGAGTATCTGGAGCAGCGCTAGTACCGGGAGCGGTACGCGCCTGGCCAATAAATGCTATTGAAGGGCGGGTCTTGGCGTGGCCATAGTGGGATTCGTAATAATGCGAGCGGTACCGGGAGCTGGACGCACTGCCGCCAGTGTGGGATCAGCTGCTGAAGGCTTCCCTGCGGACTGCAATCATGTGACGATCAGGAAGACGTTTTGGCAGGGGGAAAAACTGATCAGAAAACGGAACATTGTAGAAATGTAGTGGAGTAGAAATTATAGATAATTGCTGCAAAAAGTATGTTAATAGGATAAAATTTTCAAACAAATTAGAATCCCGAAAACATCATATAGGTTTTAAATCAGCCTAAATATATGCTTATAACACAGCTTATTAGACAGTTTATAACATGTCTACTCACAGGCCAGAAGGTGGCCCCGGTGAATAAGATAAACCTGGAGATAAAGTCAAGTTCAGACAAAACATTAGCCTACAATGAGAAGCTGCAGCGTTATGAAGGCTGCTAGTTTACACCAATGACCAATGAACTTCAGACTTTTAAACATTGTCGCTTTTCGATGTTTCTTCACTTTATCTGACCAAATTTTCGCTTTTTTCAACATTTTAGTCACTTTTTCATTGTCCCCTTCTTTGACGCTTTCAGCAGTTTCTCTAACATTTTTGAAGCAACAGTGAAAAGTTTTATCTGACAGGAGGAGACTCTCCTTCCTACAGAGGACACAGAGACACTGAGTCACCAGGGTGGTACCTGAACCCAAACCCAGGATACAGAGGTTTAGTGAATGTGGTGTTGAAGGTGTGGAGGTGGATCAGTGAGTCAGAGGAGACTGTGTAGAAGGACAGAGAGCCAGCAGGAACGTCCACATACACTGCTACTCTATCAGAGACAGAGGAGGAGATGGATGTTTGTCTGTCATTGTGACTGACAGAGTAACCACGATCAGAGCAGTTCAGACTCCAGGACTGATCGTTACCTCCAAACACACTGTCAGGACTCTGTCCTCTCCTCCTGATTCCTCTGTAACTCAATGCTACATGAACATCTCCTCTCCTCTCGACCTCCCAGTAACAGCGACCAGTCAGACCATCTGTACACAGCAGCTGAGGCCAGTGGTCAAACCTCTCTGGATGATCAGGATATGGCTGGTAATCTAACACATTTGTCACCTTCCTGTTGTTGTCGGACAGTTTGAGGTTTCTGTGTGCTGTGTTTGTGTCGACTGTGAGTTCACAGGGATCTGACGGAGAGAACGAGACACAACACAGCTGCAGTTATTAACCAATGAGCACTTTGATGATGCCATCAGAGGTTTGAATGAGTGATGTCACAGTTTGATGAATGAAATTCAAAACACACTTACATTTCCTCAGACCTGGTGTCAACCATCTGACTCCAGCAGGCTCCACCCTGAAAGGAGGAGGAGGGGGGTCAGAGCAGTATGGACACATGGACATTAAATCACTTTCACATATTAGACGTTTTCAGACCGGAGGAACTTTTATAGTTCTAAGAACCAAACTTTTTGTTGTGTTGGCACTGCGGCTGTTTTGAGAGACGTTTTAGCTCATATTCCAGTGACTGTGCTCTCCCAGCACAAGAGGCACTTCATACAGTGATTGGTCCAGACGTCAGTGTACGTCTCTCTGATTGATCACATTCATTCACACACTCTTGTCACAGCATAGAAAGCGCATTGGTTTCTGCTAAGCTAAGCTAAACCTGTACTGGATCTATCTCTGTAGAGATGAAAGATATCCTGGTAATAATTTGATCACTGGGATAATTCTCAAAATGACAGTTTCTTTACCATGCAGATATCTGTCCAAACAGCATAGAATATTAACAATAGGGAGTTATTTTGATTCCTATAGATGATCTCCTTGGAGACTTCCTACACAAATAGCTCATTTTTATATTCATCAGTGTTTCTACCTGAGAGTGTCCAGTCTCCAGTTTGGATCCTCCAGTCCCGCTGACAGTTGCTTCACTCCTGAGTCTCCTGGATGATTGTAGCTCAGGTCCAACTCTCTCAGATGGGAGGGATTGGAGCTCAGAGCTGAGACCAGAGAAGTACAGCCTTCCTCTGAGATCAGACAGCCTGACAGACTGAAAACACACAGAACAACACACAGGAACCCTCTGTCAATGTGTGGAGGCATGGTTTTTGTTCAGATGTTTTTTTACAGTGAGACGGTTCAACACAAAGAGTTGAATTGGTTAATGAATCCTGACCTGAGAGTCTCCAGCCTGCAGTGTGGACTCTTCAGTCCATCATTGATCAGCTCCACTCCTGAATCCTCCAGCTCGTTGTTACTCAGGTCCAGCTCTCTCAGACTAGAGGACTGGGAGCTGAGAACTAATGACAGATCTTCACAGTTTCTCTCTGATAGATTACAGCCACTCAACCTAAAAAGGATATTCAGACAGTCCATTTAATAATTGATAAATTAAGAAATAAAGAGCTAAGGTAGTAATCTTTTTTTTTAATAAAGGTAGAATAACCTGAGAGTCTCCAGCTTGCAGTGTGGACTCTTCAGTCCAGCCAACAGCTGCTTCACTCCTGAATCCTGCAGCTTGTTGCTACTCAGGTCCAGCTCTCTCAGACTAGAGGACTGGGAGCTGAGAACTGAGGACAGAGCTTCACAGCTTCTCTCTGACAGATTACAGGCACTCAGTCTGGAGAGACAACAGGAAGGAAACAAGATATTTATATTTAACTCCTGTTGAAAGATATCAGAGTATTTAATGATTCATAAATCCCACTTACAGAGCTTTGTTGGAGGCTTTGACCACTGGCAGCAGCCTCAGAAGAGCCTCATCTGAAGCAGTGTATATTTTCAGGTCAAACACTTCCAGATCTTTCTCTGATGACAGTAAGATGAAGACCAGAGCTGACCACTGAGCAGGAGACAGTTTATCTGTGGAGAGACGTCCTGATCTCATGGCCTGTTGGATCTCCTCCACTAGAGAATCAACACGCTCGTTATTCCAGAGTCTCATGGACAGATTGCAGTGCGAACAGATGCCTCTCTGTGGACAGATTCTCACTGATTTTCTTCTTGATGTACTCGACTGTTTCCTGATTGGTCTGTGAGCTACTTCCTGTCTGTATCACCAGGCCTCGTAGGAGATTCTTATTAGCCTGCAGTGAAAGACCCAGGAAGCGGAGGAACGAGAACAGCAGTCCAGGTGTCCATTTGGACTCTGTAAAGCCGCCTCTGTCCACAGCACTCTGGTAGAAACCTGTGTGATGTTGCTAGTTCTCCTGACAGCAGGTTGACTCCAGAGTTGGTGAATGCAGATGGACATGAAGAGCAGCCAGAAACTCCTGAACACTCGGATGGATGAAGCTGAACATCTTGTCCTGGTACAGTCCTCTCTCCTCTTTAAAGATCTGTGTGAACACTCCTGAGTACACTGAGGCTGCTCTGATATCGATGCCACACTCTGTCAGGTCTGATTCATAGAAGACCAGGTTGCCTTTCTGCAGCTGCTCAAAAGCCAGTTTTCCCAGAGACTCGATCATCTTCCTGGTCTCTGGACTCCAGGGTGGATCAGTCTCAGCTCCTCCATCATACTTGATGTTCTTCACTTTGGACTGAACCACCAGGAAGTGGATGTACTTCTCAGTCAGGGTCTTGGGCAGCTGTCCTCCCTCTCTGGTCTTCAACATGTCCTCCAGAACTGTAGCAGTGATCCAGCAGAAGATTGGGATGTGACACATGATGTGGAGGCTTCGTGATCTCTTGATGTGGGAGATGATTCTGCTGGCCTGCTCCTCATCTCTGAATCTCTTCCTGAAGTACTCCTCCTTCTGTGGGTCAGTGAACCCTCTGACCTCTGTCACCATGTCAACACACCCAGGAGGGATCTGATTGGCTGCTGCAGGTTGTTTGGTTATCCAGAGGCGGGCAGAGGGAAGCAGATTCCCCCTGATGAGGTTTGTCAGCAGCACATCCACCGAGGTGGACTTTGTAACATCAGTCAGGATCTCAGTGTTGGGGAAGTCCAGAGGAAGGCCTCATCGACCCAGTCCACGAGATGAACACGACCTCTCCAAACCTGCAGATTCCTGCTTCTTTGGTTTCACTAAAGAAGCGATCAACAAGTTCCACCAAACTGAACTTCTTCTCTTTCAGCACATTCAGCTCTCTGAAGGTGAATGGAAATGTGAACTGGATGTCCTGGTTGGCTTTGCCTTCAGCCCAGTCCAGAGTGAACTTCTGTGTTAAGACTGTTTTCCCGATGCCAGCCACTCCCTTTGTCATCACTGTTCTGATTGGTTCATCTCTTCCAGGTGGGGTTTTTAAGATGTGTTCTTGTCTGATTGTTGTTTCTGGTCTGTCTGGTTTCCTGGATGCTGTTTCAATCTGTGTGACCTTATGATCAACATTGACCTCTGCAGTGCCTCCCTTTAAGATGTAGATCTCTGTGAACATCTGATTCAGAGGGGTTGGGTTTCCTGCTTTATCATTCCCTTCAAAAACACGCTGGAACTTCTCCTGCATCTTAGATTTGAGTTTACGCTTACCGTCTGCAGCAAGACTTTCTGAATGAATACAGAACAAAGAAGATCAGTAATTAATTTTTTAAAGAAAACAGGAAATTATTTCTGTTCATCTCTTGAGACATTAGTAAATGTCCCAATTATCCATCAAGTTAAATCTTTAAAGAAATCCTCTTTCCGCTGCAACGGGCCAGCCAGCTTTCTTTTTCTTCTTTTCAGGTGGTGCAGTGTGATTTTCAGAAATGCCTCTCTGATGCTCCTCTGCTCTTCATCCTCATCCTCCCTCTGACTCTCTGAGCATTCTGGGTAATCTGGACTCAGAAGCTTCTGGAACGTCTTCAGCTCATTCTCCACAAACTTTTCAAGGTCCTCCTTCAGCAGCTGGAACAGAAGATTATATGAATGACAAATCAAACTGAAATCATGGAAGCAAACATCAGATCCATGTTGGACAATCTGACAATCTGACAATCCACTGGTCTAAAAAGTGCAGCATAGAGATGATTGTGAACAGAATAGATGTAAAAGTAGTTGTTGTACATGTACAGACCATAAATAGGTCTGGTTGATGCTGCTGGGCAGACTGACCAATGGGAACCTCTGAGCTCTCCTGGTCCACTCTATGGAGGAATCAGGAAGAATTAGCTCACATCATGTCTGTCCACACAGAAGGTCAAAACACAAAGCATTTCAAGAAACACTTCAACATTTTACAAAACTCAACAGACATTTTGTGA
Source organism: Perca fluviatilis (assembly GCF_010015445.1). Lineage (NCBI taxonomy): Eukaryota > Metazoa > Chordata > Actinopteri > Perciformes > Percidae > Perca > Perca fluviatilis. The sequence goes on along the minus strand of NC_053135.1, from coordinate 1,100,231 downwards.
GACCCAAACCGGAAAAGGAAGGTACGTATTGGACAATGATTCCTTGTTGTTGATTGGATGCACTAGCTGTCAGTCTGTGACAAACGGAAGATCTTCTTCTTTTGGATTTAAGGCAGACTGAGTGCCTTGTAGCGCATTGCTGCCTCACAGATATGAATGATGAAGTAAAGTAAAATATTAAATTGCTGTGCAGCAGTTCAAAAGCCAGGAAGCAGAAAGGCTTGGCTGAAAAGGCATTTATTGCATGCATCATTTTAAAATGTTGCTCCCTTAGTATTAGTTTTAATCATAAATGCCCGGCACAGGCTGGTTAGGCCATGGACTGGGAGTCTCCATGTGCACCTTCTAGGGTCCAGGTACCGTTCGTTCATTTGTCACATATGAAATCAAAAAAACGAGAAAACAACTCCTTTTCCGTTTTTTTGAAAAACGAAAAAACGAAATTATGACTTGATTTTTGGTTTTCCCGTTCTTGCACGGAAATCAGAAAAACCACTTGATATTCCGGTTTTCCCCTGTGGGTGGTGCTAAATCTGACTGGCAGGATATGCATTCATTGTTTTTCAAATTAAGAGTTTACCCACACTATATTTGTTAGCCTGTAAAATTAATAGTCTATATGTAAAATTAATAGTCTATATGCATGCTTTTTGTCACCCAATTATTTGGCTTAACTGACTGAAAAAATCTATTGAAATAGCCTAAATGTAAACATGTTCACACATTGACAGACAAAAGGCACAATCTATTTTTGTAGGAGAGGGGAAGACCCATTTCATTGTTTAATCCTGTTTTGTCCAAAGTCATGTTAAACAATTTTTTGTTCCCAGTCAAAAATAGATATATAGATAGATAGATAGATACTTTATTGATCCCCAAGGGGAAATTCAAGGTTCCAGTAGCTTAAAGACATCACACACAACATACACATACATCACAAACAGGATCATAAAAAAAGCAACTCTACATGAATAGCATGGACAATGAAATAAAAAATACTAAATAAATGAAAAAATAATAATACTAAATAAATAAAAAAATCCAATGAAAAATCCACATGACTGTACTAAGGGATGTATAAGCATGAGACGCCTCTGAGACTGACCCTGTGATTTAGTATGAGAGTGTGTGTCATGGTGGTAGTGCAAATAGGTCCAATAGTGCAAGGATAAAGTCTAGAGACCAGCATTAAATATGGACAATATAAGAGATCAAAAGTCAATATTAGAGGTTTGAAGTAATAGGGTTACAGCCATTGTTCATGTATTAAGTTAAGTTAGACCTCAGTCCAGGCTGGCGGGAGGAGGGAGGGAGGGATTGTGCATATATGGGCTAATATAGCCAGTAAACCGTAAACAGTAAACAGTGGGCCAGTGGACAGTCAGTACATAACTGTTATTGTAGGAGGTAGTGGAAGTGGTGCAGAGGGAGGAGAGGCAGACAGACTATGCAGAGAAGTCTCTTTCTCCTCTTCTCTTTAGTGAAGCATTTAATTTGATTAACGGTTTTAGCCAGTTAGCCAGAACTTCCAGCAGTTGTTTTAACGTTACTCAACAACGCTGAGAGAAGTACTCTGGGGCCGGGGTTGGCCGGCGAGTATCTTCGGGGTCTATCTTGGTCTTGTCCCCGGAGATACTCAGCAGCCGAGGATACGTCTACATCTATTGGATAACTTCTTACTAGAGATGAACCGATTACAATTTTCTAGACCGATTCCGAGTTCCGATTTTTCTTTGTGTGACCTGCTGATACCGATTTTAGCCGATTCCGATTTCATTTTTTGTTCCATCTTTTCTTTAATAGAACATTAGGGGTGTGTGTGTGTGTGTGCGTGTGTGTGTGTGTGTGTGTGTGGGTTGGGGGTGTTGAATGTCAAAAAGTAACGTTACCTGAAAACAGCGTGTAGTTTCTTTTTAGCGTCTCACATCATCACTTTCAGTCACTATGACCACGACTACGGTCAGAAACATTATGCCAAAATATGAACAGTAACGTCACTGTCAACGTGCTTATCTGCTAATGTTAGCTACCGTCCGTTACCTTGAAACCATCCAGCAAATAGACACTACCGTAAGGTGACGTTACCTGAAACCGTTGATTTAACGTCACAGCTCATTTTGCACACAGTTTAACAACAAAACTAAACGCTGAGTGAACAGTACTAGCTAAGTTTTTCATGTTGGTTTGGAGTGGTATGCACCCCCACTAACCTGGACAACGCTCTACTGGGTGAGCTAGAGGCCGCCCCTATAGAGCTCAATACTGATGCTGTGTGGCAGAAAGCAAGCAGTATTACGGAGAGAAAAGGATCCGACATAACAGCGTCTGGGAAGTGAAGGTAAACTTTAAACAGCAAACGCACCCAGAAACAGATAGGTGCAATATGTGGATGTCACATTACAACCTAATGTTGTGAAATTGCACCTTTTTTTTATTCGCAATGTAACATTTTCTTTAGGTAATACCTGCCAAATACCTACACCTAAGTCTTCCACAAACACATTACTGACACACACACACACACACACACACACACACACACACACACACACACACACACACACACACACATACAACCAGAGACACACACACACAACCAGAGACACACACAGACACACACACATATACAGTATATACTCTCACACACCCACACACACACAAACTAGACACACAGACAGACAGGCAGACACACACACACACAAATATACACACATAGACACACAAACACACACAACCAGAGACACACACAAACACACAGACACACATATATACACACACACAGAGCCACAGACACACACATACACACACAGACACATATATACACAAACACACACACATACACACAGTTCATGTTGTCATGTTGCCTCTTGTGCATGTGAACCACCAATGTTCGCACACACATGCATGCTGCACGCACACACCCACACACACACACACACACACAGAAACACACACACACACACCCACACACACACACACACGTAGATGTTGATGTTCTAATAAGGTTCTTTTTACAATATGAATGTTCTATTAAGAATACTTTTCTGTCATTTTTATTGGTATTTGTTAAAATAAAGGCAGTTAAAACTGTCCGGACAAATTTGACTGCGAACAGTAAATTAAGGGGGGAGCAACGAACAGTATTTAATACCACAGTGTACAAATACTCTAAACTCTAATACTCTAAACTTCTTGGTAAAGTAGCAAATAAAGCAACTTACAGTTTCTCTGTTAAGCGTAGATGAAGTAGACTCTCACTCGACACTTGAGAGAAAATCTCTGACAGGTGAGCTGTTCCCTGGAATGAGTCAGAGCTCCACCTGTAATGATAGCAGGTAACCTGGAATTAAACAGGTGTGTTCAGAGGACAAACAATGCCAAAACTAAAATATGTAGCTGTGTTTTCTCTGTTGATTTTATTGTGGTGGGGTGCCATGGCAACATTTCTTCCGCCACGCTATAGGAAATAGGGCAGACGCACAATAGTCGCGGTTGCCTTTTAAATGATCCTGCTGACATGAAGCACCCCCTGTTGGCTGCCGCTCACACTGCAATTTAACAACAAGTAGAACTATTCAGAGGTTATTGGGCCGTCCAGTTTAACTCCACATACTGTTGTGTTGATGGAGTTTATTGTCAAAACGTTCGCTTTCTTCAGAGTCGACTATTGAACGATCAAATCCACCAAAAACGTCACTGCGGGAGATGGCTTTGAAACACAGACACCAAAATCAACGTAAGACATAAATAACTATGGCTAACATTACATAAAAAATAAACAGGCTAGTTAGCTAACTGTTATCGATCTCACGACGTGACTTTTTGCCCGAAGACAGCGTTGTCGAGAGTGAAACGGGAGACTAGCAAAAGGCATTCAGGTAGTGTGTCGTTAGGCTGGCTACAGTAAATCATATAGGATCCTGTTATCTAAAAGATTTTAAATGTAATGGCTCAATATCTAAATGATTTCAACTATTGTTGAGGTTGTTATAATTGGATGGCCTGCAGCTTCAAGCACAATTCGTTTGGATACAAGCGTTACATTTTGGAAGATAGACGGGATTCGAATATTGATATGGCTTCGAATTGTGACATTTTCTGAATCATGCACCCCTATGTACCAATAATATTAGAAATACATGTAGGCGGGCACCCGGTTAGCTCAGTTGGTAGAGCAGGCGCCCATATATATAGGTTTACTCCTCGACACAGTGGGTTTGACTCTGACCTGCAGCCCTTTGGCGGTGGAGAGGCTGTGTACCAACAGGAGGAGACTTACGCACTCGGCTCCTCTTTTGCCCCTTGCACAAGGGCTAGTCGGTGGCAGTAGCTGTAAGCAGAATGTAGCAAGCAGAAGTAGTATGCAGCATGCAATAACTACTAAACTACAGACACTACTATCCCAGTACTACTGCACTGATGCATCACACACGCCCTGTGTGAGAAGACACACACAGACACAGACATACACACACACACACACACACACACACACACACATTTTTGCAAATATACAAAAGTAAATAATACATACTGTGTAAAAAAAAAAGAAATAGTCAAACACACCAAAATACAGAGACTAGTCTGTCTGTGTGTTACAAAGCGCCCTCTGGTGGAGATCAGCAGGAACTACAAGCTGAGCAGCAGAGACATTTTCCATTTTTTTCCTTAATTTTGCCTAAAATCTATCAATTTAAAGACAAATGGAAGACATGGGAAAATGTTAAAATAATTCATAAAATAAAACTACTAAATAAAAAACCTTTTAAAAGTTCAGTGAGTGAGTTCCAGCTGTCAGCTGCTGGTGTCTGGTGTAATGGCGCCCTCTGGTGGAGATCAGCAGGAACTACGAGCAGAACTACAGACACATTTCTCCTTTTTTTATTTAGCCTATAATCGATCAATTTAAATATGTTAAATCTAATATATAGTAAAAGTATAATATTCCACTTCTTGAGATGTTGATCTTTATTAAACAAATGAAGTCAGGATAAACTGTAAACATGTTTTAATGAGTGTATTTGTGTGTTCAGCTCTGCTTGTAGTTCCTGCTGATCTCCACCAGAGGGCGCCATTACACCAGACACCAGCAGCTGACAGCTGGAACTCACTCACTGAACTTTTAAAGGTTTTTAACGTTTTGTTTTCTGAATTATTCACAACATTTCCCCCTAAAATATCTCAGAGAGGAATATTATACTTTTACAACTACATAAGATACAAAATATTAATTTTGTATCTTACGTAGGTTACAGGTTAGGTTACAGGTTAAGAAAATGAAATAAAAGTGCACAGAATAATTAAATGTAAATGCTGGTGTCTCGTGTAATGCGCCCTCTGGTGGAGGTCAGCAGGCACTACAAGCAGAGCGCCAGAAGACAAATGCATTAAAATCAAATATGTTTACAGTTATTAATTTAAGTTGAACACACACACACACACACACCCCCATATGTGCACATGCATGCAGACACACACACACAGAAACAGAGACACACACACACACACACACACACACACACACACACTGAAACAGAGACATACACACACAATTGATTTAATTGAATTATATTCAAATAAATCATCATAAACATGAGGTCTAATATTTCTCTGTCTCTTCAGACGAACACACACGGAACTCCTCGGTGGATCCTCCTCAGAGACGGTCCAGTGGTGAGGGACACTGTCCAGACTCCAGGAGACGCAGGTTTGAGCCCCGCCTCAGCTACACCACACGTGAGTGTTTGTGATGAATGAATGTGTACGTTTGAGATAATGTGTATGTCCTTTCAACTGGCGAACTTCAACTTGGAAATATCAAACATTTTACCGACATTTAAAAAAAAGTTCTTGTTTAAGCTTTTTTAAAATAGTCTTTTCATGATTAAAAGGCTTTTTGTTTAATGGCACTTTTAAAATCAGAGTTTCGCGACGCCGACTACCAGCGGCAGTTGTTTAGCCACCAACAGGTGACTGTGAGCCAGCTCCAGTTACCACCAGATGACGGTGCTTTCAGGGACAGTGCTAGTGGAGTTTAGCCAGAAAAAGTGAGCGTCATGCAGCGATGAAAGTTAAGTTTAGGCTCCAAAAGACACATTAAGTTTATGAAAAGATCAGATTTGGATAAAACACTCAACCATGAGGAACTAACGAGCGATTCCTCAGTGAAAGTATTTAGTTTTCGCCATGAGAGAGGGAGTTAGATTTTTAAGTGGCATGTGGCATGTGCTTCCGCTACTTCCGTATACTGATTGCGTGTGAATTGACGCCGTAGCAGGAAAAGGAAGAGTGTGTGTCGAAGAAAAACACAAGACCTTCACCCCAGAGACTGGAGATCGTTACCCGCGAGTCACGTTTGCTTTCCCCGTTCTTCTTTTCCTGAACGCAACCCGCATGTGACGTAGCCTCGTGATAATATTTTACGTTATTTTATATATTTTATATCTATATTTTACGTTATATTTAAAAAATCTAACATCATAAGTTATATATTTTATGTCTATGGTCTTCCGGTGGCACTTGCCACTTAAAAATCTAACTCCTACTGAGCCATGATGTGAACTCCGCTCTCTGTCTTGAAAGCGTTGTGTTTGATGGTGACTGTGGTGATGGTGATTTCATTTTGAGATTGCCATTGGATATTGAAGTTCATACGTGTTTTGGCACGGCTGGCCGAGTGGCTCTATATCCATGGTGGGATTTAATTAATTGTTTCTAAATATAATTTAACACACTTTCACACCCAGAATCCTAAGTTCTGTTAGTCATGAAGGTGCTGCAGAATTTGAGGTTAACAAAGTACAATAAATACGGACAAACACGCTAAAGTAAATCCAGTGAATGAAGAATATCTTACAGTGCCCATATTATGAAAAAAATCACTTTTTCTGGGATTTGGGGTGTTCTTTTGTGTCTCTGGTGCTTCCACACACATACAAACTTTGAAAAAAATCCATCCATGCTGTTTTGAGTGAGATACGGTTTCTGAATGTGTCCTGCCTTCAGTCTCCTGGTGAGGTGATCAAAATCGGCTCGGACTGTGACGTCACAGTCCGAAATGAGCTAGCTAACCACAACCGTTAGTTCGTTAGCATGCTAACCGTTAGCATTAGCATGCTAACGCTAATGCTAACGCTAGCATGCTACGTCGTTCTCAATAGCAAAGCACTGCTACAACACACACAAGTTCACCATAATCTACAAAAGAACTACTTCCATGTGCTCCCTCATTTAGAAGTCTCCCAGCTAATCCTGCCTTGTAACTGACCAAAGTTGGAGAAACAGGCTTTCTTTTACTGTCTCTAGAGTTAGCTAGCTGACATGATCTACATCTACATCAACTACTGAGCATGTGCGAGTGCAATCAAAGATAGTACAGAAGAAGAAGATGAAAAGAGGTCTCACTCTGTAGCTAAAACAGAAACCAGGTGAAAAGAGGATCTGCAGCAGTGAGAGAGAGCTGTGCAGTACAACAAAAATATGGTGTTTTTTGAAAATTAAACCATGTAAACCTATTCTGGTACAACCTTAAAATACAGTTATTAACCTGAAAATGAGCATAATATGGGCGCTTAAATGATTATTATGTTACCTGTGGAGCTGCAGCAGCTCGGCTTCTGCTATTTGAAAACTATAAAACTCGTAATTACAACAACTCTGAAGTGACATGAACGCGGCATAAGACACAGCTTTGAGCTAAATGCTAACCGTGACGATGAGAGCTGAAATTAATCAGCAACTACTTTGATAATCGATGAAACGTTTGATTCAACTGGGTTTTGTTGTGTCGGTCGGACAAAACAAGACAGAATCAGAAGACGTCATCTTGAACTGTAACGGACTTTTTTTTACTAAAATTAATAAAATTAGTAAAATTAATTATTTAAGATTTTATTGATAAAATGTCGGCATAAAACAATATTTTTTTGAGTCTTTGTTTTACGAAGTTGACAATCATTTTTAAGCACGCAGAAAATAATCTTTCCAGACTCTTGAGAGTTTTCCAGGGATTTATTGTAGTAACAAAAATAAATTCTCATATTCTAAGAAAGCACATTAAGCTGCAGAGTACATTGTGAATACATCAAAACTTAAAAGATCAGCATTGGTTTTAACTTTTTTTTAAATTTTATTTATTACAGGGACAGTGCATTTCTGTCAATATGCCAGAGTTAGCTAGATGGCTATTTTTAATCTGCAGTCCCTAGACAGATGGTAAAAGTCACCATGCGGCCATCTTCCATTTAAACTCAACATTACTACAAGTGTTAATGTAGAGCGAGCTGGTCTTTGAGAGACTTTAGACTTGTTACAGCAGCTTAAATGCAACACGACAGATAACACAAATGTCTAAACAAAATGTGATAAGAAATAGAAACATAAGAATAAGAGTAATATTAGTAATATGTACATTCTAAACATCTCTTGAATTACAAAACCTGTACATATATATATAAATATACATCTGTAACGTATCATTTCAAACCGGTACATCTCCAAACAAAAAAGTCCTACCTTTATATAAATCTGACTAACAATCACCACTTCACAAATTACAGACCTGTCTCATTACTATAACTATTCAATAATCGATTGGATAAATTCATAGATAAACACAAACTAACTACTGAAAATCAATTTAGATTTATTCTTAGCTGCACATGTTCATTTCATGTGCTTTATATTTTTGATACTAAAACATATCAATATAGCTTAGAAATCTAGTGGCAGCAAATGTAATTTTGTCTTGTGATATAAGTACACAAGTGCAGAATTACGCCGGTACTACTGAGGACCAATTCACATTAAATCTATCTGTGCCAAGTTTTGAGACCTGGTGACTGACTAACAGGCTGGAGGTTGAAGGGCAGCCAGGGTCAGTCTAGCAACTCTCCGTTGGCTTGCGAGCTGGAAAAACCAAACTCTAGTCAGATCAATCACATTGTGTATAGAGTCGGTGGGCGGGACTTAACATAATGACGGCAGAGTTGCGACGGTTCTGTGTGAATTCCCTGCTACTTGAAAAGAAATAAGATGGCTGCTGCTGCTGGAGAACAGTGGCTTTTGGAATCAGCTTTGGCCGCGACTCTGGAAGACTTGGAGTTCAGCTTTTCTTTGAGAAAAGAATAAAGAACGGCACTGAAGTCATTCTGAAAAAAGGAAGATGTGTTCGGAATTCAAAGTTTAATCTATCAACTAGTGTTGCTCTGGTTGGTTGGAGCGCTATCCTATTGCATGCAGTGGTGGAGAAAGTACTGAATCTCATTACTTAAGTAAAAGTACAAATAACCAGAGACATATTTACTTTAGTAAAATTAGAAATACCACAATGACAATCCTAGTAAAAAGTACCTGATTTAAAATGTACTTTAAGTATTAAAAGTAAAAGTACATCACATAACAATTTATTCTCTTAATGTCTATGTCCTAATAATAAAAAAACAGTATAGGCTTTGGCATTTTAATTAAGTTAGTTTTAGGTTAATGTACGTGGGCTTACTATCTGTGGCCCAGTTTACATTCTCACTTACAATTCTGGTTATCTATCAGGGTGATCTGCATGAAGCTCGACTTTGCATTATTTCCCACGTGACAGTGAATGCTGCACACATTTATGCAGTGAGAACACACAGGCTTGGACAACAAGTACGTGGCTTCACAGCTGAGGTGGACCGGGAGTGTTTTTAAGATAAATATATGGGTTGTATATTAACCCTATGTGAACGGATGCTTCACATATGACGCAGCTGAGTATCTGGAGCAGCGCTAGTACCGGGAGCGGTACGCGCCTGGCCATTAAATGCTATTGAAGGGCGGGTCTTGTGTGACGGTCAGGAAGACGTTTTGGCAGGGGGAAAACTGATCAGAAAATGTAACAGAACGTTGTAGAAATGTAGTGGAGTAGAAAGTATAGATTATTGCTGCAAAATGTAACAAAGTAAAAGTCAAAAGTTTGTTCATTGAATAAAAATTTCAAACAAATTAGAATCCTGAAAACGTGATGAAGGTTTTAAATCAGCCTAAATACATGCTTATAACACGGCTTATTATACGGCTTATAACACATCTTATTATACATCTTGTCAACTCACAGGCCAGAAGGTGGCCCTGGTGAGTAAGGTAACCATGGAGATAAGCTAATAATGCTTTCAAATCGCCGGTCTGCAGCGTTCTGAAGGCTGCTAGTTTACACCAATGAGACAATGTATCATCTCCATAGAAACCACTCTCTAACTTCAGACTTTTAATCATGTTTGTCACTTTTCGACATTTTTTCAAATTTCTTCGACAATGAAAAAGCCATTGTCACCTTCTTCAATGGTTTTGGTGGTTTCTCTGACATTTTTGACCCAGCAGTGAGAAGTTTTATCTGACTGGAGGAGACTCTCCCTCCTACAGAGGACACAGAGACACTGAGGAACCAGGGTGGTACATGAACCCAAACCCAGGATACAGAGGTTCAGTGAATGTGGTGTTGAAGGTGTAGAGGTGGATCAGTGAGTCAGAGGAGAATGTGTAGAAGGACAGAGAGCCAGCAGGCCAGTCCACATACACTGCTACTCTACCAGAGATAGAGGAGGAGGAGATGGATGTTTGTCTGTTATTGTGCCAGACCGAGTAACCACCATCATCAGAGCACCTCAGACTCCAGGACTGATCATTACCTCCAAACACACCAAACACATTTCCTCTCCTGTTGATTCCTCTGTAACTCAGTGCTACATGAACCTCTCCTTTCATCTCAACCTCCCAGTAACAGCGACCAGTCAGACCATCTCTACACAGCAGCTGAGGCCAAAGGCAGTCAAACCTCTCTGGATGATCAGGATATGGCTGATCATCCATCCCTAATGTCACCTTCCTGTTGTTGTCAGACAGTTTGAGGTATTTGTTCACTGTGTTTGTGTCGACTGTGAGTTTACAGGAATCTGAGGGAGAGAACGAGACACAACACAGCTGCAGTTATTAACCAATCAGCACTTTGATGATGACATCAGAGGGTTGAATGAGTGATGTCACAGTTTTAGTGAATGAAATTAAAAACACACTTACACTTCCTCAGACCTGGTGTCAACCATCTGACTCCAGCAGGCTCCACCCTGAAAGGAGGAGGAGGGAGGGAGGTCAGAGCAGCATGGACACATGGACATTAAATCACTCTCACCCACATATTAGATGTTTTCAGACCGGAGGAACTTTTATAGTTTTAAGAACCCAACTTTTTGTTGTGTTCACACCGCAGGTTTTTTGAGAGACTTTTTAGCTCCTATTCCAGTGACTGTGCTCTCCCAGCACAAGAGGCACTTTATAAAGTGATTGGTCCAGACGTCAGTGTACGTCTCTGATTGATCACATTCATTCACACACTCTTGTCACAGCATAGAAAGCACATTGGTTTCTGCTAAGCTAGGCTAAACCTGTACTGGATCTATCTCTGTAGAGATGAAAGATATCCTGGTAATAATTTGATCACTGGGATATTTCTCAAAATGACAGACAGTTTCTTTACCATGCAGATATCTGTCCAAACAGCGTAGAATATTAACAACAGGGAGTTATTTTGATTCCTATGGATGATCTCCTTGACACTTCCTACACAAATATCTCCTTTTTATATTCATCAGTGTTTCTACCTGAGAGTGTCCAGTCTCCAGAGTGGATCCTCCAGTCTTGCTGACAGTAGCTTCACTCCTGAGTCTCCTGGATTATTGTAGCTCATGTCCAGCTCTCTCAGATGGGAGGGGTTGAAGCCTAGAGCTGAGACCAGAGAAGTACAGCCTTCCTCTGAGATCAGACAGCCTGACAGACTGAAAACACACAGAACAACACACAGGAACCCTCTGTCAACACGTGGAGCCATGGTCTTTGTTCAGGTAAATTTTTACATTGAGACGGTTCAACACAAAGAGTTGACTTTGTTAATGAATCCTGACCTGAGAGTCTCCAGCCTGCAGTGTGGACTCTTCAGTCCATCATTGATCAGCTCCACTCCTGAATCCTGCAGGTTGTTGTTACTCAGGTCCAGCTCTCTCAGACTAGAGGACTGGGAGCTGAGAACTGAGGACAGATCTTCACAGCTTTTTTCTGACAGCTTACAGCAACTCAGTCTGGAGAGACAACAGGAACAAGTGTTTAAATGTTAAGTCTAGACTAGTTTTGGGAAATAATAGCGATTTACCATCTGCCCCGAAAGCTAGTGTTAGCAGCTAACCACTGGTTTGCGGTAGCTTGTTTAAAGCTAGAGGCACATTCGATTAGCATAAAAACATATCCAAGAGAACATTTGACTTGGTACACATATGTTTTTAATGGTGTTTGGTGTTTTTTGCTCCCAACGGCGCCTTCCTGGCAGTGTGGAAATGGTTATGTTTAGGATTAAGGTTACACAGCAAAATCTGTAGTGTTAATTTGAGTTAAATTCCCAGTGTAAATTATTCTGAGTGAATGGGTGTTGATTTGTGTGTTATTTTAACACTTACAGTGCTGAAAAAACTCTGTGGGGGGCGTCATTTCAAGGAGTTAGGAGCATACACTCATTTTGAGTTACTTTCCACATCCGTTTTTTTCGCGCTCATTCATTGACGAGCAGGATATTTGTCTTCACTTACCGTGGCAGTGAACTTAGCAAGCTAGCCCAGAAGAAAACTGTGTGGGATTGGGATATTCGGTTTAAAAGGTAAGAACCACATTTATCATTTTATAAAGGCTGTTTGTTGTTATTTAAACCATGTTTTAATGTTAAGTGGGGTGTGATGCAGTTGATGTGCATACATGTGGATTAATGGAATTGACTTGCTAGCTAAGTTAGCTAGCAAGTAATTTAGCATGTTTCCCTTATATTTATCAACTGTATGTTAACGTTAGAGGTAAAAATATACGATGCGTGTTTAAATGTGATAAAAGTGCTTAACATTGTATTTACTATGGTTCTATTACGATAGCAGGGTTTTAGCTACACTAACTGAAAATGTGTATGTGGGGGGTGGGGTCGTTGTCGCTTTTTATTTTTTTAAATTTACGGTTAAGTTGTGTGAGAGAACATTTCTGTCAGGAATATTCGGTTTAAAGGAGAACCACATTTATAAATGTATTCTTTAACACTCCAAGTTAGTCCAGCAACTGTAAAACGGTAAAATTACGTTAGTGTGTTTTAATATAAAATGTGCTTAACGGTGTTAGCTAGCTAGTACGTTTAATGAAAGTCATTTTATGTGGCGTCGTTGTCAGGTTTAAGATGATTTATGCACATCCGCATTTGTTTGTCGTCAGTGATGAAGGCCTGCACAAGGCTTTTGGCGTCTTCACACTGGCCATTTTCGCTTCGCGCCGTTCGCGTCCTCCATGTTTATAATAGCGCTAACATTACTCGCGTTTATCATACAGTCTATGGCGTTTACCCGCCGGTGTAGATTTGTACGCCCCAACGTAGTTTCTTTCCGCCATCAATATGGCAGAAATACCGACAGTTGCAGCTTTGTTTCTGCTGTGGAAGTCCCAGATACGTTGGGAAATTAAACTGCGTCATGTCTGGATTAGTAACCTCATCTGGTGGAACGAACCAGCCTTCTCAAGTAACGTTACGTGTGCTGCTTCCATCGCCAACGTTACTTGAGGTTCAGATTTAACTGTTTAATTATTGCAATAAACTGATAAAAACTAAGCTGAAATACAAACCTTGTGATGAAGATTTGTAAAACGTTTGAATTCATACTATATCAGGTCCTTCCACAAGACAACAACCAAACAACTTTTTAAGATGTTCGTTCTTTAAATAGAGTTTAGGGCTATAGTGGATTTATACAAGTGGTGTGAACCCAAAATAACTAATTCCGCCGTGATTTATTTGTTAAATGGGTCTAAAGTATGCCGAAACAGCAACATCATGATCCAGATTAAAAAGATAAAAAAGTATCAGGTCTGTCTGCAAAATGACAAGCAAACAACTTTTAATAATGCTTGTTTTCTGAATAAAGTTCTAAAAAAGTTGGCAAGGCATCATGTTGCAAACAGAATATTTTGATTTTCTTTCTTTTTCCTGCATATGATGAACAATCATCAATGTTGTTTGTGAAACATAGGCTAACATCTCCTTGCAGAAGATTGAACCGCTTTTTCCCTTTTTCACTAGTTGCAGTTTCAGGATGTTGCCATGTTGCTGAAGGTGAAATGCAATAGTATCAAGAAGTACATCGAATTGCACTCAGGCTTCACCTATTCAGAATTCATCAGGGAAGGTAAATCATTTGAAGGCAAAACAAAATATGTAGCCAATTTAACAACAAATTACAGCACAATATTATCTGTGGCAGAACTATTTAAATACTTTTGGCTGTATTTAACAGTTTATATTACATGTTGTGTCATAATATTTTATTTTAATGACAGTTCATAGTGGAATCATCAACATTAGTTAGAACATGGTTGAACATGATTCTTTTTAGTTTAACAGAGTTAAGCAGGATGATTTCAAATTTGCTCCAGGTGACTATCTGGTTACATTCCCTCCTTTTTACAGTCAAAAACAAGTTTGGGCTTCCTGATGTAGCTCAACTTGACATTTTTGATGAAACTGACACAGCAGTAGAGGAAGACATTCTTCTAGAGCTGTTGGAGGCCAATCCAGACATGTGCCTGACAGTACGTGACAGCATTTCCGATGAAGGTAGGTGTCAGTAAGAAGACCAATGTTAATGGATGGGGCTATTTGATGCAGCTGACATTTACCTTTCTTTATGGAACGAACATGGCAGTGGGCAAGGTTGGGTCAAATTTGTTACAGATTACTAAAAATATAATCTGAATTCTTTAGGGTTACTAAAATGTTTATACTAAAATGGATAATGCCACATAAAGTTAAGTTAATCAAATTCTCTCTTTTTAAAGGAGAATTCCGGTCGATTTCAACCCGTAGCTCTGTTGTTTGTAAATCAGGAGTACTGTCAGTAGCGAGAAAAACGAAAACAAACGGTGCCGCCTACACCGAGTTATCCTCCTGCTAGATTTTGCACCCAACAGTCTTAAACAAGGCTTAAACAGGGCAAGTTTTAAACGTGTTTTTAGCCTCTAAACATGTTCGAAATGCCATTACTAGTGCTTAGCCATGTGCAGTTATTCCTTACGAGGGAACACAGCGAATTTGACTGCAGTAGATGTGACAGAAAGGCATAAAAGTTGTGTTAATCCTTACTTCTGTTTATCTACTGCTTTCCGGTCAAGTCCCCACCAATCGAGTGCCGATCTCATACAATCCAATATTCCAAAATGTATTTTTTCCACAAAAAAACGATTTGCCGAGGTCCTGTCCATAGTAATGAGCATGTATCAACAGGCTGTAACCTGACACCACAGTGAAGCAGAGCTGATTTACAGTTCAAGAGTTCAGCAGCTCATTTGCATAGGTAACCTAGCAACGGCGGAGCCTGCCTGTCGGCAGAAGCAGGGAGGAGCTCACAGAGCTGACAGACGGAGCTTGGAGTTAGATCAGGACTAATATGAGAAAATGCTTCGAGTTTGTGCCTTTCCAAATTGCGGCAACCAAATGAAGAGATATTTGAGCTTGAGCTTTCACCGTCTACAACCTCCGCAGCCGGGAGATTTTACCGTTATGGCTGGTTGCACTTGATGCGTGGTGCTCGTGTGGATACTGTATCGCAATGACCACGAGGAAGAAAGCCTGTGCTGTAAGGAATGGGATCTCATCTAGCCTGGTCTGGACGGGTCAACGGACACTGTTTTGCACATACATAGAGGTTTCCCCATCTGATCTATAAGGATAATCTAACAGGACACACCTGATGGCCAGCTGTCTAATGAGTGAGTACAACAGGATTTCGTGACTCTGTCTAGCTTAGGAACATTTGTTTTTAGTTGTAAATACACATTCAAAACACTAATCAAAACACACCTTTTCAGATTAGTTTTCCACATACAATAATCTTACATTTCTCACCTGATAGTTACTGTTTTTATTGTTTTTAATTGCTTCTAAATATCCTTGTTGTATGTGTTGGTTTTATTGCTTATGTTTTTAATGTGATACTGTATGTGTTGGTTTTTACTGTAAAGTGTCTTTGAGTACGATGAAAAGCCCTCTATAAATGAAATGTATTATTATTTACTATAAATAAATGCCTCACTTCTTTAGTGAAATAACCAAAGCTCACCCTCCCAAAATCGTTTTTTGGCTAAGCACTAGTAATGGCATTTCGAACATGTTTAGAGGCTAAAAACACGTTTAAAACTTGCCCTGTTTAAGCCTTGTTTAAGACTGTTGGGTGCAAAATCTAGCAGGAGGATAACTCGGTGTAGGCGGCACCGTTTGTTTTTGTTTTTCTCGCTACTGACAGTACTCCTGATTTACAAACAACAGAGCTACGGGTTGAAATCGACCGGAATTCTCCTTTTAAAGAGTTTTCTCCTCTAGATCATTCAACACCATCTTCCCTCACGGACACCATATCACTTTCTTCAAGTGACAGTGACCTCAGAGAACTGGGTATTACCACAGGCAGAAATAGATCCAGCAAAGAAGACATGAGCAGTTCTGCAACAAAGGCTTCCATGTCAGAGGCGGCAAAGGAGGTAATTGAGAGCTGGAAACGTCTTATTTTGATTTACTATCAATTATAAGGTGTCACGTTTAATTGAGATTATCACCAATCGAAGCATTTGGTTCCAAACTCACTTTTTTATCAAAGAAAATGTTATTAATTTGCTCCCTTCGTAGATGTTTACCTTTCACAACACTGCTGTTTTTTGTCATTCCTCTGAACTTTCACCCTTAGTCTATATAGACATGTTGTGGTATGTTTTTTCTAATAGACAGAATTGAACACTAAAACTTATTTTTCCTTTTCCTGTTATGCGAGTCGATGGTAGAAAAGGCCTTGCTTAAGAAGCCTGGAGGAGAGGATATTCTTGAGGAGTACAAGTCAGAAAATTCACTAATGCACCGCACTCGGAGACAGCTTGTCAACATATTGGCGAGTGACTGAGAGACATGGGTAAGATTTAAAAAGGTTTTTATTACAAACAAATGTAATAAGGCTGTAATCTTGTAATGATATAACTAATGTAATGATATAACTGTTTCTTGTACTAAAGAAATTATTAAAGATTGACTTTCTTCTCTCTATAGCAGGATTCCTTCCCGTCAGCAGAAGGAGAAGTATGCCCTGGGAATTATTACTCTTTTTCCCTCACTGAAGGATCCTTTTTCTCCAAAGGGCTATGTAAGTTTTACAACCTTATTAAGAAAACACAGCACCAGATTTACAGTAAAGGGCTTTGGCGTTGTAGTTTTCATTATAAAATAACTACAGTTGTTTATAAAAGTGAAAAGATTTAAAAATTCAACAATCATGATGGTGCCCTGACTTGAAATTACTTGGGTTATAAGGATATTAAAAAGAAAATCTGTTAAATAAGTAATTGTTCTTTTGTTTCACAATGCTGCATCTTCACTTTATGTAAGATCGTTTTGTGATTATTTGTGTTTATTCATTTAAATGTAACAGGAGCATTTCTATGATGGGGAAAAAGGCACTGGATATTTAGCGTGGCGCCTCAAAACCATTTCCAGGACTACAGGAAAATGGCCAGTCAAGGAAGTCTCAGTGCATCAAGCACAAGGACCAAAGCGCCGAAGATCAGCAACCACACTGCCTCAGCAGCTTGATGGAGATGCCTGCAGGGAGGCCATTTCATTTCTTGTTCACTCCCCTGATGAAGCAAGTGTATTTCAGAAGATGAAGATGACGTTTCAACATCGTCAGGACCTAGTGCATGACCCACAAAGAAGCACAGATGTCTTCAAAACATTTCCACGCTTTTTGGATGTCAAAGGACTGGTGAGTTGTATATTTCTTTTATTTAAACCGAAGTCTTTAATATCCAGTGTTTTGCTGGATGTTAGCCATGAAAACACCTAATCATTCATCTTCCTGGCTTATTGATTGTCTTTTTTCCAAAATCTTTATTCTGATTTTCACTGGTTTAATATACCACACACTGATATCAAAAATCACTAAGCTCACCATTAACAATGCCCTGAGTCCTGGTTTCTGTGTGTGTGTGTGTGTGTGTGTGTGTGTGTGTGTGTGTGTGTGTGTGTGTGTGTGTGTGTGTGTGTGTGTGTGTGTGTGTGTGTGTGTGTGTGTGTGTGTGTGTGTGTGTGTGTATATCAACAGGTGAATCAAGACTTCCTGCTGCTGTTTGGTGCTGAAACAGCCTCCAAGATGCTTGAGAAGTGGGACACCTCATTCAAGCCTAAGGTCATCAAAGAGGCCAAACAACTGACTCCAACAACTGAGCTGTGCCGACTTCTAAAAGCTGCGGAGAAACTTGCAGAGAACGATGAAACGGGTAAGCTACACAGCATGCATTGTTCATATTACAAATTAGTTAGCTATTTTTATCTTTTCCTATTAGACATTAATGCCTTGTTTTTCCTCCTGATAGACTGGGACAGTGACATCGCTTCTATGCTGCTTCTTCTCTATCTCTTGCCACCCACAGCTGGACGGAAGAGGACCAAAATAAGTCCAAGTGATGCAGTGGACAAAATGGTGCACTTTCATAAGGTACATTATATGCCTCATTTGTTAAAATTCAGTTTTTTTAGTTAGATGCACTTGCTAGCCATATGTTGCATTTAAAGTGCGTTCCTTCCAAATTAATGGTATTGCAGGCCAGTATGTCCCAATTATTTGAGGACCGTTTTTCCGGTGAAGCAAATTATCTCAAATCACAGGGGCAGTTTACAAAGTCTATTACATTAACATGGACCAGCAAGTACCAGATTTACTTGAAGGTGTACACATAATATTTTTTTCTTTTTAGTCATGCTGCAGCATCAATGAATATCTGCAGGAAAGGGAGAGTAAACAACCATACATCCTTGCCATTGGCCAAACCCAGAAGGCGATTGATACCTTCTACATCACCGTTGACAAACAGCTCATCCTCTGCCACCAGCTCATTGGGTGCTTTTGATGAACTGTTTAAATCCCACTACGTGTTCAACTTGTCTTATGAGTCCCTGGTCCATTTCTACACTTTTCTGCAGACAACGGTCTACAACATTGATGTTACCACAACAGATGAGTCTCCAAGAGTTCGTGAGTTGCGGGCAAAACTTTTGAATGACATATGAATATGTTTAAATGTTTCGTATATCAAGCAGTGCATGCTACCAGCCAGTGCCTAATAACTCATTTGCGAATCTGTCACAGTTTCTATCCAAGCACTAG
Source organism: Perca fluviatilis (assembly GCF_010015445.1). Classification (NCBI taxonomy): domain Eukaryota; kingdom Metazoa; phylum Chordata; class Actinopteri; order Perciformes; family Percidae; genus Perca; species Perca fluviatilis. The sequence goes on along the minus strand of NC_053135.1, from coordinate 1,080,981 downwards.
GTTTAAGTTAGTTTGTGCACAAGATCATTGTAGGCGTCAGTTTTCAACATTTTCAGGTTTTAAAAAGCATTTAATTAGTGTACATGATAAGGATTGTCAAAGTGGTGATGCAGAAACCTCAGAGTCATTTCAGGGGGATTTTCACAGTTTACAAAATGGTACAGAAGTTGGAACAGAAGTTGCAGGAACAAGTGTCGTGCAGAGCCCTGACACTGGGTATTTTGATAACAATGGATCAGGTTAAAGTATCAAAGAAAACACAAAAGATATCTGTGCTACAATTATCGCCAAACTCCATGGTAGTGGAATGGCAAATAGTGTAGTTTCGTCAATTGTTAGTGATTTGGAAGAATTTGCTGGTGGTCTGCACTCCCATGTTAAGCATGAAATACGGTCTGCTGTGCCAAAAGATAACCCTGTAAGATCTACATTGGAGAAGGGTTTTGTGAATTTTGAAAACCCATTTGTGAGTTTTAATACTGAAACTAAAAGAATGAAGTATTTCAACAAGAAATGGGGAATTGTGGAGCCACTGGAAAAAAAATTTAGGAGTTCGATTTGACGAAATAAAAATACAGTTACTTATGATCAGGTCCCAGTGAAAGACACTTTTGTTTACATTCCAATTTTGGAAACTATTAAATTTATCTGTCGCAATTCTTATATTTGTGAACTACTTGCAAAACCATGTGTATCAAAAGACCGATATGAAGACTTTTGTGATGGAAGTTATTTTAAGTCGCATCCATTGTTCTCAAAAACACAGACTTCTTTACTAATTCAACTTTTCTATGATGACTTTGAGACTGCTAACCCACTGGGTTCAAAACGTGGTGTTCACAAAGTTGGTGCTCTCTATTTTGTCCTCCGAAATCTGCCTCCAAAGTTAAACTCTGGATTGATGAACATCCATTTGGTGGCATTGTTTCACACAGAAGATGTGAAAAAATATGGCTTTGATCCTATTTACAGCCTCTGATTGATGACATCAAAATATTGGAGAGTGATGGCATTGATTTGCCTTTCTCATCTGAAAAGGTCTATGGCACTATATGTCAGATAACTGGGGACAACTTGGGGATGCATGGAATAATGGGTTTTGCAGAGTCTTTCAGTGGACGTCACTTCTGTCGTTTGTGTTTGATTGAAAAAGATGATGCTCAGAATGTTTACAAAGAGGATGACTCAAAGATAATCTTGCGTGGAAAAGAGCTTTTTGAAATGCACTGCAGTGAGTTGCAATCAGATCCACAAAAGATGTGTGTGTTTGGTCTAAAGAAGAATTCAACTCTTAACAGCCTACAGTACATTCATGTTTGCTACAACTTTTCTTTGGACATAATGCATGACATACTTGAAGGGGTGGCTCAGTATGAGATAAAGTTACTGTTTGAATATCTCTCGGAAAATGTGTTGTCAAAATCTGGTCTTTTGTCACGAATCTATGCTTTTGACTATGGCTACTTGGAGCGCAAAAATCGTCCGACAAGGGTCAACGTGGACAGTATAGGCAATAATATAGGACTCAACTCTATTCAGACTCTTTGTCTGGTAAGAAACATTCCTTTGATTTTTGGTGACATTGTGCCAGAAGGAAACCAGAATTGGACTTTGCTGTTGCTTTTACTACAGATAATTAACATCATATTCTCTCTGTCTGTTACACTAGGCATGACTGTGCATTTGAAGCATTTAATAATGGAACACCATGACTTGTTCAAACACTTGTATCCAGGTAGAAACCTGATTCCTAAACATCATTTTATTGGACCATTAATTGGACCGTTAATACATATGTGGAGTATGAGATTTGAGGCAAAACACAGGGTTTTCAAAAGCACACTTAAAAACTTCAAGAACATCACTGTATCACTTGCCAAAAAACACCAAATGTCCATAGCATCCAATTGGGAAACATCTCCTTTGAACCATGTTGAGTACGGACCTTTGAAAACATTTAATGTGGACAATGAGGAAAGTGGTGAAATGTTTGCCCAAGTCCTGCCTGCTGTAGCAAAAGACATCTTCTCTACTAACTGGGTAAAGATCAGCGGGGTAGAGTACAGAGCCGGGTTAGTCATTTGCAGTGGTACAGAACAAGAAATGCCTGTGTTTTGCAGAATAGAAAACATACTTTTAGTCAACAGTGTGATCTACTTCATAGTGAACAAGCTTATGGTTGACCAATTCAGTGAGCACTTTCATGCCTACAACGTGTTTGAAAGTGATGAAAAAAATGTGATGAAAGCAGACTGTCTTCAAATTTATAAGCCTTTTGACTTACAAAGTGCTTATGGTGGAGATGATAGCCTTTATCTTGTACCATTATGTTCTCTGTAAATGTGCATAGAGTTCAGTTGTATGGTGCTTGGATATTTTTGTTATTAAAAAAGATTAATTCATTGAATGTTTGTTTTGTTTCTGGTAGTGAAAAAGCATGTTCAGAACATTGAATGTGACACAACTGTCATAATACACTTTAGTGTCATAAAATAACACTGAATGATTTAAATTAACACTTTTAAGAGTAAGGGAGTAACACAATTTAAAGTTAAAAATACACTTTAAAGTGTCATAAAATAACACTGTGAATGTTAGAAATTAACACCCTCAGTGAAAAGGAATAACACCAGTTTAGTGTAAAAATTACTCTTAAATGTGTTAAGAAACAACACTGAGTGTTACATTTTTACAACATCAACACTATTATGGAGTTAAAATATTAACACTTTCAAAAGTGTTAATTTAACGCTGAACTGGTGAGGATTATATAAACTCAGGGAAAGTGTTAAATTTGACACTATGGGAGTTGAAATAACACTGACGTTTTTGCTGTGTAGGGTTAGCTGACTGGAAGGCGCCGTTCGAGGCAAAAAACACCATCGAGGATTTCTAGATCTCTGCCTCAGTTCATATTTCATGCTTTATGACGTGTGATTATAAATAAAAACAAAACACTTTGGAAACATTCAAAGCTGATGTGATCCAAACAGCCGATGGGATCCAAATTAAAGACAGTAACTTGATCTGACCTGAGAGTCTCCAGCCTGCAGTGTGGACTCTTCAGTCCAGCCGACAGCTTCTTCCCTCCTGAATCCTCCATCTTGTTGTTACTCAGGTCCAGCTCTCTCAGACTAGAGGACTGGGAGCTGAGAACTAATGACTGATCTTCACAGCTTCTCTCTGATAGATTACAGCCACTCAACCTAAAAAGGATATTCAGACAGTCAATTTAATACTTGATAAATTAAGAAATAAAGAGCTTAGGTAGTAATCTTTTTTAATAAAGGTAGAATAACCTGAGAGTCTCCAGCCTGCAGTGTGGACTCTTCAGTCCAGCCGACAGCTGCTTCACTCCTGAATCCTCCAGCTCGTTGTTACTCAGGTCCAGCTCTCTCAGACTAGAGGACTGGGAGCTGAGAACTAATGACAGATCTTCACAGCTTCTCTCTGACAGATTACAGCCACTCAACCTAAAAAGGATATTCAGACAGTCCATTTAATAATTGAGAAATTGAGAAATAAAGAGCTTAGGTAGTAATCTTTTTTTAATAAAGGTAGAATAACCTGAGAGTCTCCAGCCTGCAGTGTGGACTCTTCAGTCCAGCCGACAGCTGCTTCACTCCTGAATCCTCCAGCTTGTTGCTACTCAGGTCCAGCTCTCTCAGATTAGAGGACTGGGAGCTGAGAATTGAGGACAGAGCTTCACAGCTTCTCTCTGTGAGATTACAGGCACTCAGTCTGGAGAGACAACAGGAAGGAAACGAGATATTTATATTTAACTCCTGTTGAAAGATGTCAGAGTATTTAATGATTCATAAATACCACTTACAGAGCTTTGTTGGAGGCTTTGACCACTGGCAGCAGCCTCAGAAGAGCCTCATCTGAAGCAGTGTATATCTTCAGGTCAAACACGTCCAGATCTTTCTCTGATGACAGTAAGATGAAGACCAGAGCTGACCACTGAGCAGGAGACAGTTTATCTGTGGAGAGACGTCCTGATCTCAGGGACTGTTGGATCTCCTCCACTAGAGAATCATCATTCAGTTCATACAGACAGTGGAACAGATTGATGCTTCTCTCTGTAGACAGATTCTCACTGATCTTCTTCTTACTGTACTCAACTGTTTCCTGATTGGTCTGTGATGTACTTCCTGTCTGTGTCACCAGGCTTCGTAGGAGATTCTGATTGGTCTGCAGTGAAAGACCCAGGAGGAAGCGGAGGAACAAGTCCAGATGTCCATTTGGACTCTGTAAGGCCTTGTCCACAGCACTCTGGTAGAAAAGTGTTGATGTTGGTAGTTCTCCTGCCAGCAGGTTGACTCCAGAGTTGGTGAATGTCAGATGGACATGAAGAGCAGCCAGAAACTCCTGAACACTCACATGGATGAAGCTGAAGACCTTGTCCTGGTACAGTCCACTCTCCTCTTTAAAGATCTGTGTGAACACTCCTGAGTACACTGAGGCTGCTCTGATATCGATGCCACACTCTGTCAGGTCTGATTCATAGAAGATCAGGTTGCCTTTCTGCAGCTGCTCAAAAGCCAGTTTTCCCAGAGACTCGATCATCTTCCTGGTCTCTGGACTCCAGTGGGGATCTGTCTCAGCTCCTCCATCATACTTGATGTTCTTCACTTTGGACTGAAACACCAGGAAGTGGATGTACTTCTCAGTCAGGGTCTTGGGCAGCTGTCCTCCCTCTCTGGTCTTCAACACGTCTTCCAGAACTGTAGCAGTGATCCAGCAGAAGAATGGGATGTGACACATGATGTGGAGGCTTTGTGATCTCTTGATGTGGGAGATGATTCTGTTGGCCTGCTCCTTATCTCTGAATCTCTTCGTGAAGTACTCCTCCTTCTGTGGGTCAGTGAACCCTCTGACCTCTGTCACCATGTCAACCCACCCAGGAGGGATCTGATTGGCTGCTGCAGGTCGTGTGGTTATCCAGAGGTGAGCAGAGGGAAGCAGATTCCCCTTGATGAGGTTTGTCAGCAGCACACCCACTGAGGTGGACTCTGTAATATCAGTCAGGATCTCAGTGTTGAGGAAGTCCAGAGGAAGTCGGCACTCATCCAGACCGTCAAAAATGAACACGACCTGGAACTCAAACCTGCAGATTCCTCCTTCTTTAGTTTCACTAAAGAAGTGATCAACAAGTTCAACCAAACTGAACTTCTTCTCTTTCAGCACATTCAGCTCTCTGAAGGTGAATGGAAATATGAACTGGATGTCCTGGTTGACTTTGCCTTCAGCCCAGTCCAGAGTGAACTTCTGTGTTAAGACTGTTTTCCCGATGCCAGCCACTCCCTTTGTCATCACTGTTCTGATTGGTTCATCTCTTCCAGGTGGGACTTTAAAGATGTCTTCTTGTCTGATTGTTGTTTCTTGTCTGTCTGGTTTCCTGGATGCTGTTTCAATCTGTCTGACCTCATGTTCATCATTGACCTCTACAGTCCCTCCCTCCATTATGTAGATTTCTGTGAACATCTGATTCAGAGTGGTTTGGTTTCCTGCTTCAGCAACCCCCTCAAACACACGCTGGAACTTCTTCTGCATCTTAGATTTGAGTTTACGCTTACCATCTGCAGCAAGACTTCCTGAATGAATACAGAACAAAGAAGATCAGTAAGTATTTTTTTAACAAAAACAGGAAGTTATTTCTGTTCATCTCTTGAGACCTTAGCAAATGTCCCAACTATCCATCAAGTTAAATCTTTAAAGAAATCCTCCTACTGCTCTGCAGACGGTCAGCCAGCTTGTCCTCCTTCTTTTTTCTCAGGTGGTGCAATGTGATTTTCAGAAATGCCTCTCTGATGCTCCTCTGCTCTTCATCCTCATGCTCACTCTGACTTTCTAAGCATTCTGGGTAATCTGGACTCAGAAGCTTCTGGAACGTCTTCAGCTCTTTCTCCATAAAACATTCAAGGTCCTCCTCCAGCAGCTGGAACAGAAGATTGTATAATTAACAAATCAAACTGAAATCATGGAAGCAAACATCAGATCCATGTTTGACAGACTGACAATCCACTGGTCTGAAAAGTGCAGCAAGGAGATGAGTGTGAACAGAATAGATGTAAAAGTAGTTGTTGTACATGTACAGACCATAAATAGGTCTGTTTCATGCTGCTGGGCAGACTGACCAATGGGACCCTCTGAGCTCTCCTGGTCCACTCTGTGGAGGAATCAGGAAGAATTAGCTCACATCATGTCTGTCCACACAGAAGGTCAAAACACAAAGCATTTCAAAAAACACTTCAACATTTTACAAAACTCAACAGACATTTTGTGAGACCGAAACTGGAAAAGGAAGATACGTATTGGACAATGATTCCTTGTTGCTGATTGGATGCACTAGCTGTTTGTTTGTTTTGTCTGTGACAAATGGAAAATCTTCTTCTTCTTTTGGATTTAAGGCAGACTGGGTGCCTTGCAGCACATTGCTGCCTCACAGATATGAATGATAAAATCAAGTAAAGCATTAAATTGCTGTGCAGCAGTTCAAAAGCCAGGAAGGGGACAGACTTGGCTGAAAAGGCATTTATTGCATGCATCATTTTAAAATGTTGCTCCCTTAGTATTAGTTTTAATCAAAAATGCCCAGCACAGGGTGGTTAGGCCATGGATTGGGAGTCTCCATGTGCACCTTCTAGTTTGGTTTATGTGCAGCAACATGCAAACCGGCTGGGTGAAGGTGAATATACTGTAGATCCGCTAGTGTGGTGAGGATTAAATACTCTCTGTCACATCACTGGTCTTATAAAACAGATGTGCCAATCAGTTATACGAGAGAACGACAGCTTAGCAAACAAACATTTACCTGAGAAAAAGTCTGTACGGTTCAGAGTAATGATATAAACACAAATCACCCCAAAGGACTGATGATTTTCTATCAGCTATATAACCCTAGAACTAAACTAAATTGATTTGGTGATAGGACCAATGCTATTTAAGCATTAACTCAGGTATATCTCAGCTCTCGTACATACAGAACATGGTCACATGGTACCTGTAATTAATGTTACACAACAGAGTTGTCACTACAATGTATTTCAATAATAAAACATGAGACTCTACTTTTGCTATAGAGGAAGTTGGATAAGAGGCTACGATGAGTCGTGGTAACTTGACGTCTCCTTCACAAAAAAATTCTGAATTTTGAGTTATAACTGACGAGTGTGATGTGTGTAACGGTCTGTATGTGCGTAACGGCACTGCACTCTGATGCGGTACTTCAGAGGCTTCATATTTATCACCATATCAGTCAGTTGGGTTTAGATACTGCCGGGATTTAATCAAATGAAGCAGAAACTTTATATCCAATATAAAGCAGCTGTGAACAGCAAATACTGAATTACCTTTAATGTAGAATCATTTACTAACTTTTAATATGTCATGTTATTTTCTGTGCCTATTTTGGTTGAAAAGTGTTTATTGAAATAAATTATTTATATTTTAAGCATTAATCAGTTGTTGCAGCACGTCTGCAGCCACGGTGCCTGATAAACGGTAAACTAGCCTATGACGCTCACAAAAACAAAGGGACTTTATGGGTTATTGTTAGGCCTGCACAACATTGGAAAAAACTGACATTGCAATCTTTTTTTCAATTGATCTATATTGCGATATGAAAGAAGAGATTTTAACAAGATGACATAAATAGCTCTATTTGGAAATGATAAATCATTCCTGATTACTGGGGTGATTTTGTAGGGGAGTGCATCTACATAGAAAATAAAAATGAAAAAGGAACTTTTCTTTGTTGAACTTTAGTAAGCGCTGTGACTACTCTTCTGAAGAGATTTTTGAGAGGGAAATTAGGTATAAATACACTGGTTGACAGACATGACACCATTGCATTATACTATCAATCCAGGCTAAAATGAATGATAGTAATAATGAATGCATGTTGCTTCCTCGAAATTTCAGGTTGTGGTCGACTAGCGATGCCGTTTGATTGTTTTGATAAATCAACATTGATTGTGATTGGTGGTTTGCTGTGATTGCAGAGCCTACATGTCGGACACTAAACTGTGGATCCAAGAGCACTTCAGTCAGTGTAAATTACATTATATTAGACACAGACTGCTGTTGTAGATTAGTGTTATGTTTCGAGCGTCGCAGCTCTGAACTGTAATGTTAGTTCGGACAGATGCCTTGTTTCTTTAGGATAACTATATTAGCTTTAGCCAGGCTGGTAGCAGCTTTCTGCGGTGAAAAATGCTTGGGAGATGTCGTGATAACGTTGCATTAATCAGGTGATTTAGTTATTCATTGCAGCGAACATAAAACACTGAATACTGGATCTTCACTACCCATGGAAATGTATGTGCATCACTGTGTCACCAGCAGCTGCTGCGGAACAATAACAGTAAACCTCTCGGACTAACGTTACGTCACATACACACGCTGCCCACATGGCCACCTGTCATAAAAGGGAAGGGTCGGTTGGTAACGATCATGTAAAAGGAGAATGCTGAAAGTTTACTTTTCTGTCAAGCAGCAAAAATAATTTAGCGTCAACATTGCAACGCCCTGTGATGTGACTATCACGCATGCGCACATCGCGATGTAGACAATGAAACTAAATATTGTGCAGCCGTAGTTGTTGTACACTGCTAACTGCAATATAGTAGCTATAATAACGGCTGGCAGGATGCCGTGCGCCCTACATTGACTGTCCATGGGACTGTGTTCTGAACTGTTCCTGTTGTAGTTGACGTCTGTTTTAATAATGTTCTGTTAAAATTTTTGATGTGCATTTTTGTTATCTGGGTTTTAGTTGTGTCTGGTTAATTTAGTGTTCATGTTTATCTACTGTACATTTATTGGTGTTACCATGACGGAGACCCTGGTGGGGGTCCACACATCTGGCCACTATAAATAAATACATTTTGAATGTTAGATTTTATCAACTTGATCTGTGAGGCCGCAATGTGCTGCAAGGCACCCATTCTGCTTTCAATCCAAAAGAAAAAGATCTTCCGTTTGTCACAGACTGACAGTCAGTGCATCCAATCAGCAACCAGGAAACATTGTCCAATCCGTATCTTCCTTTTCCAGTTTGGAAAATCAGTTTTACAGATGCTTCTGCTGCCTCTGATGTCCGTTTCAGAGCATCAGAGAGCAGCGCAGGCATTTAAGTGGCACCGTAATCCACGTTACTATTCAGCCGGTAGATACATATTGGCACTGGGTTTCGGTACCCAAACCAGAGCACCTCCGCTCGGTTGGCTCTGATCCAAAAGCGACACGGAGGTTGAGGACAGGGGCGTCGGACTGGGGGTAAAACCGATACTGATTACCAGGGTCCAAGGGGAGAGAGGGCCCTTGAAAAGTCTGTAATATATTTTATTTCACCTGGATATTTTCATTTCCTAATTAAATTTCCTAATGCATGTCAGATGAAATGTAAAGTTAGTGTATTGGCTTTATAACTTGGTTGATTGACTGACTACATTTTGTATACAAAAAAAGACTAAGGTCTCACCCACCCCTTGCTAATGCGCCAAATGGTTTAGTCCATCTGCACGCATTTTGTTTACGTTAGCTAGTTCAGTTGAGCGCAACCTTCTGAAACTTCTGTGTTAAGAAACAACACTGAGTGTTACATTTTTACAACATCAACACTATTATGGAGTTAAAATATTAACACTTTCAAAAGTGTTAATTTAACTCTGAACTGGTGAGGATTATATAAACTCAGGGAAAGTGTTAAATTTGACACTATGGGAGTTGAAATAACACTGACGTTTTTGCTGTGTAGGGTTAGCTGACTGGAAGGCGCCGTTCGAGGCAAAAAACACCATCGAGGATTTCTAGATCTCTGCCTCAGTTCATATTTCATGCTTTATGACGTGTGATTATAAATAAAAACAAAACACTTTGGAAACATTCAAAGCTGATGTGATCCAAACAGCTGATGGGATCCAAATTAAAGACAGTAACTTGATCTGACCTGAGAGTCTCCAGCCTGCAGTGTGGACTCTTCAGTCCAGCCGACAGCTTCTTCCCTCCTGAATCCTCCATCTTGTTGTTACTCAGGTCCAGCTCTCTCAGACTAGAGGACTGGGAGCTGAGAACTAATGACTGATCTTCACAGCTTCTCTCTGACACGTTACAGCCACTAAACCTAAAACGGATATTCAGACAGTCCATTTAATAATTGAGAAATTGAGAAATAAAGAGCTTAGGTAGTAATCTTTTTTTAATAAAGGTAGAATAACCTGAGAGTCTCCAGCCTGCAGTGGGGACTCTTCAGTCCAGCCGACAGCTGCTTCACTCCTGAATCCTGCAGCTTGTTGCTACTCAGGTCCAGCTCTCTCAGACTAGAGGACTGGGAGCTGAGAATTGAGGACAGAGCTTCACAGCTTCTCTCTGTGAGATTACAGGCACTCAGTCTGGAGAGACAACAGGAAGGAAACGAGATATTTATATTTAACTCCTGTTGAAAGATATCAGAGTATTTAATGATTCATAAATCCCACTTACAGAGCTTTGTTGGAGGCTTTGACCACTGGCAGCAGCCTCAGAAGAGCCTCCTCTGAAGCAGAGAATTTCTTCAGGTCAAACACGTCCAGATCTCCTTCTGATGACAGTAAGATGAAGACCAGAGCTGACCACTGAGCAGGAGACAGTTTATCTGTGGAGAGACTTCCTGATCTCATGGCCTGTTGGATCTCCTCCACTAGAGAACGATCATTCAGTTCATTCAGACAGTGGAACAGATTGATGCTTCTCTCTGCAGACAGATTCTCACTGATCTTCTTCTTAATGTACTCAACTGTTTCCTGATTGGTCTGTGATCTACTTCCTGTCTGTGTCACCAGGCTTCGTAGGAGATTCTGATTGGTCTGCAGTGAAAGACCCAGGAGGAAGCGGAGGAACAAGTCCAGATGTCCATTTGGACTCTGTAAGGCCTTGTCCACAGCACTCTGGTAGAAAAGTGTTGATGTTGGTAGTTCTTCTGACAGCAGGTTGACTCCAGAGTTGGTGAATGTCAGATGGACATGAAGAGCAGCCAGAAACTCCTGAACACTCACATGGATGAAGCTGAAGACCTTGTCCTGGTACAGTCCTCTCTCCTCTTTAAAGATCTGTGTGAACACTCCTGAGTACACTGAGGCTGCTCTGATATCGATGCCACACTCTGTCAGGTCTGATTCATAGAAGATCAGGTTGCCTTTCTGCAGCTGCTCAAAAGCCAGTTTTCCCAGAGACTCGATCATCTTCCTGGTCTCTGGACTCCAGTGTGGATCTGTCTCAGCTCCTCCATCATACTTGATGTTCTTCACTTTGGACTGAAACACCAGGAAGTGGATGTACTTCTCAGTCAGGGTCTTGGGCAGCTGTCCTCCCTCTCTGGTCTTCAACATGTCCTCCAGAACTGTCGCAGTGATCCAGCAGAAGACTGGGATGTGGCACATGATGTGGAGGCTTTGTGATCTCTTGATGTGGGAGATGATTCTGTTGGCCTGCTCCTTATCTCTGAATCTCTTCGTGAAGTACTCCTCCTTCTGTGGGTCAGTGAACCCTCTGACCTCTGTCACCATGTCAACCCACCCAGGAGGGATCTGATTGGCTGCTGCAGGTCGTGTGGTTATCCAGAGGTGAGCAGAGGGAAGCAGATTCCCCCTGATGAGGTTTGTCAGCAGCACACCAACTGAGGTGGACTCTGTAATATCAGTCAGGATCTCAGTGTTGAGGAAGTCCAGAGGGAAAAGCGACACTCATCCAGACCGTCAAAGATGAACACAAACGGGAACTCTTCAAGAACCTGCTGATTCTTGCTTTTTTGTTCACTAAAGAAGTAATCAACAAGTTCCACCAAGCTGAACTTTTCCTCTTTCAGCACATTCAGCTCTCTGAAAGTGAATAGAAATATGAACTGGATGTCCTGGTTGGCTTTGCCTTCAGCCCAGTCCAGAGTGAACTTCTGTGTTAAGACTGTTTTCCCGATGCCAGCCACTCCCTTTGTCATCACTGTTCTGATTGGTTCATCTCTTCCAGGTGGGGCTTTAAAGATGTCTTCTTGTCTGATTGTTGTTTCTGGTCTGTCTGGTTTCCTGGATGCTGTTTCAATCTGTGTGACCTTATGTTCAACATTGACCTCTGCATTCCCTCCCTTTAAGATGTAGATCTCTGTGAATATCTGATTCAGAGGGGTTGGGTTTCCTGCTTTATCATTCCCTTCAAAAACACGCTGGAACTTCTCCTGCATCTTAGATTTGAGTTTACGCTTACCGTCTGCAGCAAGACTTTCTGAATGAATACAGAACAAAGAAGATCAGTAATGAATTTTTTAAAGAAAACAGGAAATTATTTCTGTTCATCTCTTGAGACATTAGTAAATGTCCCAATTATCCATCAAGTTAAATCTTTAAAGAAATCCTCTTACTGCTTTGCAAACGGTCAGCCAGCTTGTACTCATTCTTTCTTCTCAGGTGGTGCAGTGTGATTTTCAGAAATGCCTCTCTGATGCTCCTGTGCTCTTCATCCTCATCCTCCCTCTGACTCTCTGAGCATTCTGGGTAATCTGGATTCACAAGCTTCTGGAACGTCTTCAGCTCATTCTCCACAAACTTTTCAAGGTCCTCCTTCAGCAGCTGGAACAAAAGATTGTATGAATGACAAATCAAACTGAAATCATGGAAGCAAACATCAGATCCATGTTGGACAATCTGACAACCTGATAATCCACTGGTCTAAAAAGTGCAGCATGGAGATGATTGTGAACAGAATAGATGTAGTTGTTGTACATGTACAGACCATAAATAGGTCTGGTTGATGCTGCTGGGCAGACTGACCAATGGGACCCTCTGAGCTCTCCTGGTCCACTCTGTGGAGGAATCAGGAAGAATTAGCTCACATCTAACTTGGTAGCTCATTGGTAGATACATATCATGTCACCATTATAGTTATGTCAGTTTTTGTAGAAGCAGATGTTAACATTGTGAAACACATGGCCCTCAGTTTCAGAAACTGTCCCACCAGGGAGCAACAGACCCCTCAGCCTCCTTTTTGGGTTTGAAACAGGGAAGCTTATATCAAAATTAAAGCAAACCATGTTTAGCCATTTTGACTGAAAGGTGTTAAGTAACACTAACATCTTAGTGTGTTTTATTATATTAGGTTACAGTTAGGATAAGAGGTTAATATCAGATGTATCCTTCATAGAGAAAGATGATTTGAGAATGATGGGAGTGAAGACAGCAGGGAGCATGAGTGTTGCTCTGAGCACAGTGTGGAAATAAGAGATGAGGAACTGGAAAGTAGGCAGAGCAGTGCAGACCAGTTTTTGCTAGAGGATCCAGGACTATGGCCAGATAAATTAACTGATGATCAGAGAGACACCATAGTATGCAGGTTGGCAAGTAAAGGTACAGAGAAAACCAACAAAATGTAGTTGTAACCACAGTAAAGTAGGCTAGAGAATGTTGACAAAGGAGGTTTGAAATGTGTGTTATCAGGCTACTCCAAGCATTACAGTTAATAGTTATTACCCAGCTAGGCCTACAGATTCATGTGTACAGAGGCCCGATTATTTTTTTTATTTTTTTTTGGTGGGGGAGGTGTTGAGGAACATGGGGCCACATCAGGACTGCCTATGCATAGGGCCCAGGGTCTGGTGCTATGCCCCTGGTTGAGGAGCTGCTGTGTGGGTCTGGCCGAGACAGTGTGGAGGTAGCGCCGGGGCTGGAGCAGCCGACAGATACTTGGCGGAACCGAGACCCTTCACAGTAGTTAACGTTAGATGTTTCTCACTTTTTGCATGAGACTCCAGCGCCTGTACACGCAATGTTCCCAGTTTAATTGCTTTCTCGCTCGCATAAGAAACAGTATAGGCTTCAAAGACGTTGTAAGCAACGTGATTGTTGCCCTAAATTCAGTTTTTCAAGCCAAGTGTATCTAAACTTGCACTTCCACATACCTAAAGAATAAAATCAGTTTTATGTCTGTGGTACAATCCGAAAGAGACTCGCACCAATAACACTAAAGCTGATTGGCTGCAATTTAAATTGCATCTCGGTCTCATTTGTAGTCGTAATACATCAAATTATATTCAGACTAGCGTAAGAAAGAACTACAACACCATGGAATTAAAAAAAACAACTTTCCAGCTGCGAGAATATTTCAATGAGCATTAGAGGCAGCATTACATGGACATAGGAAAATTAAGACCTGTTTAAAATTATGTAAGACCTAGAACACAATACTTTTGATTTTGAAAGACTTTTTAACACCCCAGAAACCCTGTTTAGAAGTAGATCAGTCCCGCAGGAATACAGCAGACCTGGCAACTCTGGTGACGACTCTTCAACTATTGTTTTGTTTGAAGTAGCGTGCGTACACCTGAGCAACCACGTGCAGCTCCTGACCAATAAGGTGGGTGGGAGTCGGCCGCTGGAGGATTTCACTACACATGAACAGCCAATTAGGCACAGGCGTGTGGTTGTTGCTCTCGGCGTGTGTGTAGTATTTTTCGGCCTATAGAAGACATTAATGGCGAGCACTTGATCACACGTTTTTAGTGAATATCGGCTGATAATGATGCGGTTGATCTATCGGGGCACTCCTTGTTCTTTCAAATGTTTTGTAATGTTGCTGACGTTATAAAGTAACTGAAGCTCACTTACTCAAACATTTGATCTTTTTCGAAAGATACTGGTTTGTGCATTGACCAGTCACTCTTCATGGACACACAGCTGGGTGTAGGTTTAGGTCCCCTGACCGTCCTGTTAGAAAGAGAGGAAGACCACCAGAGAGAGAAATTCACTTTTTAATCTCCAGAAACAGAAGCTGCTGGAGAAACTAGAAGCTATCAACCAGAAAATAAAGTCTGGAGCTCTTCACTGAATGCTTTCTGCTCTCTGCTCATCCTGTTCTATCATTCATTGTCTTTCTGAAAGAACAGGACCATTATAAAGACTCTAGCACTAATGCTATCTTTTTAGTCCTCTAAAGCACACGTATCAAACTCAAGGCCCACGGACCAAATCAGGCCCGTCGCAGATTATGATCCGGCCCGCATATCAATTTAGGTTCACAATACATTTTGGCCCACCTAGTTTTTCTTGCTTTTCCTGACATTGTTGACGTTTTATTTATTTTTTTATGATTTGTAACTTTTTCCGACACTTTTGGGCGTTTTTTTTTTTTATGATGGCTGAGGAACTTTTTCCTGACTTCTTTATGACTTTATGTCGAACAAACTATAAGTGAGAAGACTATATCACACATGCAATAATACAGTCAAAGATATTTGAGTGTTTCGATTAAATAAAAGCATGTCAATAAACCATGTGATTCTTATTTTCCAGTGTGGCCCTCTGGGAAGTTGAGTTTGACACTCCTGATCTAATGGAACCAAGACTTCAACATGAGAATTAATGTCACTTTTAAAATCAGAAAACTTTCTGTCCTGTGACATGTTGGACAATACTTTCTACTTTATTAAGAAGTGTGGAGTTTTGACATTTGGTAATTTGTAATGTTGCTGACGTTATAAAGTAACTGAAGCTGACTTACTCAAACATTTGATCTTTTTCGAAAGATACTGGTTTGTGCATTGACCAGTCACTCTTCATGGACACACAGCTGGGTGTAGGTTTAGGTCCCCTGACCGTCCTGTTAGAAAGAGAGGAAGACCACCAGAGAGAGAAATTCACTTTTTAATCTCCAGAAACAGAAGCTGCTGGAGAAACTAGAAGCTATCAACCAGAAAATAAAGTCTGGAGCTCTTCACTGAATGCTTTCTGCTCTCTGCTCATCCTGTTCTATCATTCATTGTCTTTCTGAAAGAACAGGACCATTATAAAGACTCTAGCACTAATGTTATCTTTTTAGTCCTCTAAAGCACACGTGTCAAACTCAAGGCCCACGGACCAAATCAGGCCCCTCGTAGATTATGATCCGGACCGCATATAAATTTAGGCACAATACATTTTGGCCTGCCTAGTTTTTCTTGCTTTTCCTGACATTGTTGACATTATTTTTTTTTTTTTTTTATGTTTTGTAACTTTTTCCCACGTTGTTGTCACTTTTGCCGAAGTTTTTGTCACTTTTTCTGACGTTTTTCCAACATTTTTGGGCGTTTTCTTTTTATGATGGCTGAGGAACTTTTTCCTGACTTCTTTAGGACTTTATGTCAAACAAACTATAACTGAGAAGACTATATCACACATGCAGTAATACAGTCAAAGATATTTGAGTTTTTCTATTAAATAAAAGCATGTCAATAAACTAAACATGTCTGCACCTTGATGTGATTGTTATTTTCCAGTGTGGCCCTCTGGGAAGTTGAGTTTGACACTCCTGATCTAATGGGGCCAAGACTTCATCATGAGAATTAATGTCACTTTTAAAATCAGAAAACTTTCTGTCCTATGACATGTTGGACGAGACTTTTTCTACTTTATTAAGAAGTGTGGAGTTTTGACATTTGGTAATTTGTAATGTTGCTGACGTTATAAAGTAACTGAAGCTGACTTACTCTGCCTTTGGATCTCCTTTAAAAGATAGGGTCTTTGACCAGCCCCTCCTAATGGGCACACAGCTGGGTTCAGGTCCAGGTTCAGGTTCAGGTCCAGGTTCAGGTCCCATGACCGTCCTGTTGGAAAGAGAGGAAGACCACCAGAGAAAGAAATGTGTAAAATGTAATCCTTCTGTCCTCCTATAGGGCCAAAACTTTATTATGAGAATTAATCTCAACATTTATAAATACACTAAATCAGTGGGAAGTAGAGTTGGGGTTAGGAGATACAAGCAGTAACTCCCTTTTGTCATCATGGTAAAGATCTCTGATTAATGAGGGACGAGGTTACTAGAGTTGGTCCGGTCTGGTCGAGTGTACGAGCCTGAACCAGTTTGATTTTAAGCTAACCGGTTGTTTATTAGAGGTCTGACCAGATGTTGTGGGCCAATAATAAAACGTGATGATATTTCTCGTTGAGGTTAAACGTTGTCTCACAATATCAGTACACAAGTGCAGAATTACGTATTGACTGTACTATTGAGGACCAATTCACGTACCTTTTCGGTACCTGAAAGCCTGTAAACGCGAGCTTCTCTGTCCTCTCTGCATGTTGACAGAGAGCTCTGACACACAGGCTGGAGGTTGTAGGGCAAGGCAACTTTATTTCTATATCTCTCTCATCTTATTTTTCGACATTGCTGGCTGCTCTTCCTCTGTAGCCTCTTCTGCAACTAAAAGCAAAACTAACACCTTCTGCTACTGGAGCTAAAACTCTAGAGTAGATGGAGATCCAAAGTGTAGTAGTGTATATGTAACCTCAGAGTTCAGCTGGAAACACAGAGACCCTCTACAAGAAGACCAACCACCCAATGAGACAACACTACTTCTAGTTTGCTGGAGGTTTCACAACTCACCCCAATTTTCTCCTCTCCATTTCCAGTCTCCTCATCTCCATTCCCAGTATCTTCATCTTCATTTCAATTCTCCTCTCCTCCATTTCCATTATCTCCCTCTCACTTGTCTCCATTCTAATCTTCCTTACAGGTCGCCTTGTTTTTTTTAAAGTAGTGGTGGCTTCATGGACCGGACCCTCTTCATGGACACACAGCTGGGTTCAGGTCTAGCTTCAGGTTCAGCCGGATCTGATCTCTGATTGGTCCTGTTAGAAAGAGAGGAAGACCACCAGAGAGGTAAATCCACTTTTTTTAGATCAATTTTTATATTTTTGAACATACAGAACAGATAAACACAATTGAACAAGAACAACATCCCTCTCCCACCCCCCACCCGCTACGGTCTTGAGGAAAAAACTAAAAAAACAGAAACAAAAATCACTCCTTGCCTAGTCACTCTCTTTTAATTCTTGTTATGCTAAGGTCATTAGGACTGATACCTGTGCTGCTGCGTTTCTCCATAGATCTATAATAGATGACTTGGCTTTGTTAATCCTTGCTGTAGAGAGCTCCAGCATAACCATGTCCAGAAAATACACCAACCACTGTTTTATACAAAGTGAGTGGAGGGGAGCGAGCCAGTGTTGAGCTATAATTTTCTTGGTTGCGGTCGAGCCAGCTAGCCAAACTTTCCTCCGTCTCCCAAGCAGGTGTAATTTAGGGTCGTCATTAAGTAACAAAACAATCAGTAGGAACTCGACATCCTATCACATCAGATATTATTGATGTTGTTTTAATCCAGAACTCATGCACCTGTTCACACTCCCAGACCATGTGCAGGAAAGTTCCAGTTTGTTCAGGTTGGCAGAACGTGCAAAAGGGAGTAGGAATGCCTTTAGAGACGTATCTCTTCTGAGCAGTCCAATATGTCCTATGGCATATGTTGAAGTGGATCTGCTGGTGATTTGGGTTCTTGGAACAGTTGGAAATGTTGTCTCAAACTGTCTCCCAATTAATTGTGTTATCTTCAGAAACAGAAGCTGCTGGAGAAACTAGACGCTATCAACCAGAAAATAAAGTCTGGAGCTCTTCACTGAATGCTTTCTGCTCTCTGTTCATCCTGTTCTATCATTAATTGTCTTTCTGAAAGAACAGGAACATTATAAAGACTCTACCACTAATGTTATCTTTTTAGTCCTCTAATGGACCCAAAACTCTAATATGAGAATATTATATATTAGACTTTAGAAACTTTCTAAGGAAAAAAGAAATTACTACAGATTCTGAATATTAAAACTAAATCTAATCAGCTAATAAATGATGACAGATTAAACTACCAAACAGTATATAAAGTCACTAAATCAGTGTTTTTCTTCTTTTCTAATCATATATCTGTGTGAGCCTCGTGTTCAGACGTCGTGCAGTTTACTGTCCCACCAGCAGATGGAGCCTCATGACTTCTAATGACGAGTAGAGGAAGAATGAGAACTTCAATTTAAAACACATTTATCTGTAACATTACATCATTATTTACTGCTGATCAATACCAAAATAATATAAGTTTAGGGAAATAAAAAGTGGGGAAAGTACAAAGGGAAAATGTTACAGAAATCAATAAATACATTTAAAATAATTTAAAATAAATAAAATGAAAAATAAATTAGGAAAATAAATTAAAAAGTGGTCAACTTATGATATATTGTATTAGCTAATTAATTATTTTTTTAAAGGTTTTCCTTTGCCTTGATTGTGAGTCTGATTGTTGATTGTTAATTGTATGTCTTGATGGTTGATTGTTTATTTTTATATCATGTTAAATTGCTGATTGTTTATTCTATGTCTTTTCTATTTATAGAAAGCTTATTTATTTTTGTATTGCATTTTCGCACCGTGGGTCCGAGAGGACTGAAATTTCATTTGTGCCATATGTCATGCATGTATAGCACATCTGACAATAAAGCTGACTTGACTTGACATGACTTCTAAAATTAAAGGCAGTATTCAGACATGTTACTGCAGTAAAATTACTAATACCACAGTGTAAGGTTACAGCAGCAGATAACTAAGGTGAAGAGAAAACTCTCTGGACTTTAAAAGTCCTGACACACCTTTACAGAGCAGATCTCAACAATGAGCTCTGCATTACAGACGGCACATTGAGGGCTGGGAGCCAAAGGGCGTCACTGTGTTTAATTAGATTTGACACGAGAGCAAGAACAACAAACCAGTTTCTAACTGAACTTAAATAGTTTTGTCAGGAGGAGGGAACAGAAGAAAACCTGTAGAACCAGACCAACAAGACAACAACGCTGCGTCAGTCCAAAAAGGCCTGCGGGACATCTATGAAACCTAAAGACCTGAATGAAAACATAAATCATGGGATCATCATAAAGTAGGCGTGTCTGTGAGGGGAAGACTCGTGGGTACCCAGAGCACCCGTTTTCAGTCCGATATCTGGAGGTCAGAGGTCAAGGGACCCCTTTGAAAACGGACATGCCAGGTTTTGCCTCGCCAAAATCTAGGCTAACCGTGGATCAGACCGACCCGACAGACATGTTGCAAAGCGTTCAGAGTCGTGGCCGATTACGAGGGTCCGGACCGACGAACGTGTCTTTACCTCTTGTAGTGTGAAATCATCAAAGATAAGCGACACTGGAAGTCTAGCATGTCAGGATGTTTTGTCTTTTTTTGCCCATGACGTGTTTCTTGGAGTCGACCAATAAGAAGAGGGAGCGCTCTCTTGTGACATTGATTAGCGGTTTTAGCCAGTTAGCCAGAACATCCAGCAGTTGTTGTAACGTTACTCAACACCACTGAGAGAAGTACTATGGGGTCGGGGTTGGCCAGCGAGTATCTTCGGGGCTGGTCTTGGCCCCGAGATACTTAGCGGCCGAGGATACGTCTACATCTGTTGGTGAACTTTTTACTAGAGATGCACCGATTACAATTTTCTAGGCCAATTCTGAATGAGTTTGACCTGCTGATAACGATTTTAGCCGATTCCGATTTCATTTTTTTAACCACTTTACAGCACATACAAATATTTAATACAACATAAGGGTGTGTGTGTGTGTTGAATGTGAGAAATAAATGTTACCTGAAAACAGCATGTAGTTTCACATCACACTTTCAGTCACTATGACCACGACTACGGTCAGAAACATTGTGCCAAAATATGAACAATAACACTGCTGTCAACGGGCTTATCTGCTAACGTTAGCTACCGTCCGTTAGCGTGAAACAATCCAGCAAATAGACCTAAAACCAGTGATTTAACATCACCACTCATTTTACACACTGAGTGAACATTACTAGCTACGTTTTTCATGTTGGTTTTGAGCTCTACTGGGTGAGCTAAAGGACCCTTTTGATATCAATACTGATGCTGTGTGGCAGAAAGCAAGCAGTATTACGGTTACTAAGTATAACTCTTTCTGTGACATTGTATGATTTACAATTACTCTCGAACGTATCATCTGGGTTCCCGTGTTTTGATTGAAGTTAAAGTTATATGACGCCACTGACAGGCGACTAAAGGAAACGTCCCGTGTTTCATTAAAATAAAATAACTGATTTCTCTGGTTTGAACGTTGTTGGAAACATTTAGGAAGAGCTGTATAGTAACGAAGTAGAACTACTTCACTACTGTACTTAAGTACTAAAAGGCTACTGGAGTATTATTTTTTTCTCCTACTTCCACTTTTACTTGAGTACATATTTTCGATGAGTTTAATACTTTTACTCCGATACATTTTTTATGTGCTGCATCGTTACTCGTTACCTGTTGTGAATTCCTCATGCTATGGAGACTGTGTAGGTTACAGTGTGTGTAGCTACGGCTATGTTACTTACGTACGTTTCTTTTCATTACAGTGATCGCCTGTTCAGAAGTCAGAGACGATGTAAGTTTGTACTCTTTCTATTTAGCCATTGTTGCAGCAAATGAAGCTATTCCTGAGTTGTTTCAGTCTGCATTGAGTACTGAATGTTAACCGTTTGACCCTGTAATGTGAAACTGCTAGTTTATCTGTATATTGCTAGCTTGCTAACTTTTCACTACTTAAATCATTTTATTTCAGTATTTGTTAATAAGTGATTAACAACCCACTGTTATATCAGATAATATTAGTTATAACAGCTATGACATTAATGTACCTTTTGGGGTTTATTTCAGAAACTTCCTTCATATCCAGCAATGTGCAGCTTGTGACTGCCTTAATACCAAGTAAAAAGCTGAACTCCAACAATGTGATATTCAAAATTTGACTGCTTTCTTTAACACATAACACAATAGTTGTACTGTTACTTTTAGTACTTGAGTAGTACATTTTAAAGTAAACTACTTGCAATACTTAAGTACAAACATTTCTGAATACTTTATTACTTCCACTTAAGTGTGGTGCTTAAAGAGCACTTCAGCTTCTACTCAAGTCACTTTTTTGATAGAGCACTTGTACTGTTTACTCAAGTATGGGTCTCTAGTACTTTATACACCTATGCATTTAGGATAGTGTAAGTAGAAAACTCAGCAGAATATATAACATAGTTTTAGTTGTTTTTAGACATTTAAAGGCAGAAATATTACATATACTTTTAAAGCCACCCCTTACTTAACCCTTTCCTTAAATGTCCCCCTGTGGCCCTGAAACCTGAAGAACTGAAGCTTGCGTTACAGAGCCTTAATGTTTTTATTACATCACCCTCGGCTTCATAAGTCAGTACGCATTAACTTGAGGACTAACGAGGCTTGTTTACTTCACTATGTGTTGTCGAACCTGTTCTAACTTCTGGCAGTACAATACAGCGTTGCTTTTTTAATGAATAAAATGAATAAAATGACCAAATAGTTGAATATTCGTATTGTAGAGACTAATCCGATTAGATTGACAAATGTTTGAGTTGGATACATAACAACTAACAGCAGTAAAAGTACTAATACCAATCTTCTAAGACTGTTCCAGTCAAAAATGACCAATTTACACATTCCCTGTACCATAAATATGGCATTTTTCATCAGATTGCCTCAAGATTGCCTTATGATATCCTTGACAAAAGGCATTTGAACACATACAATTCATTGTGACTATGTGATTCATTCAACTTTGTTTGTTCACGGTCAAACCGCCATAGGAAATGAATGGGAAAGAGAATAATTTTCGTCCATACACACTCCTACAACTTCCCTGTGCTTGTATGCCCATTCTACACATGAATCATACTTTCCACAAGAGAGCTTAGAGTAAATTATGGGAGCTCAGTGGTTTCTTGAACTAATGTACTTCTCCCCCGATGTGAACCACACCTGCCGAACAAATCAACCATCTCTTTCACAATCTCCTTCTACCAATCCTCTTCACAGGTCCTTCATGCGTGTGAACCACCAATGTTCGCACACATGCATGCACGCACACACAGAAACACACCCACCCACAGCCAAACAGACATACACACACACACCCACACAGACATACACACATACACACACACACACACACACAACACACATACACACACACAGACACACACATACACACACTTCATGTTGTTAGTTCATGTTGTCATGTTGCCACTTGTGCATGTGAACCACCAATGTTCACACACACAGAAACACTCACACACACACGTTGTAGATGTTAATGTTTTAATGACGTTCTTTTTACAATAAATGTTCTATTAAGAATACTTTCTGTCATTTTTATTGGTATAAAGGCAATTAAAACGGTCCGGGCAAATTTAACCACGAACAGTAAATTAAGGGGGGTAGCAAAAAACAGTGTTTACAGGTTAAAATACCACAGTGTACAAATACTCTAAACTCTAATACTCTACTAAACTTACTAATACTAAACTTCTTGTTAAAGTATCAAACAAAGCAACTTACAGTTTCTCCGTGTAGATGAAGTAGATTCTCACTCGACACCTGAGAGAAAAGCTCTGACAGGTGATCTGTTTCCTGGAATGAGTCAGAGCTCCACCTGGAATGACAGGAGGCCAGGTAACCTGTAATTAAAGCTATCTATTTGTTCAGAGGACAAACAATGCCAAAACTAAAATATGTGGGTCGATATTTAAATGTACCAAAAGGGGTGTGCCAAACAATTGATTCATATTCAAATCGCGATTCAATCTCTTTTGTCTACTGCAATCAGATGGGAAAAGTAACGACATTTACATACTGTGAATTGTTTTTTGAATCGAGAATCGATTTTGAATCAAATCTTGAGCCTAAAAATCAATATTGAATCGTGACATTTTCTGAATCGTGCACCCCTATGTACCAATAATATTAGAAATACATGTAGCAGCGGCCCAGATAGCTCAGTTGGTAGAGCAGGCGCCCATATATAGAGGTTTACTCCTCGATGCAGCAGGCTTGGGGTTCAACTCGGACCTGCAGCCCTTTGCTGCATGTCATCCCCCCTCTCTCCCCTTTCATGTCTTCTGCTGACCTATCAAAATAAAGGCTGAAAATACCCTCCAAAAAATACATGTAGGCATTAATTCATTGACTAAAAAAGTGACATCAATTAAAATGTCTGTTTTAATTTGCCTCTTTAATTATTTACCTTTGAATGAATCCTCTCCTGTGTGTTTTTGCTGCTAAACGCCGGAGGAAATACCAGATGTGTTTATGATAATTCATAAAGGATCTATAATACAGTAACAAGGATCAATAACTGGACTCTGACTCTTCGTTACTCTCCCAAATATTCACCCAACGGGTCTGTGTTAAGACGACAGTTTGACAGTTTGAGTCAGAAGTCTGATTGTTTTTAGTTTAGTTTCTCTGCAGCGTTTCCTGATCTTAAACTAAACTAATGACAGCTTTGAGTTCACGAGTCAAACGTTTGAGAAGAGTTAAATTACCTTCAGATGGAGCTTCTTACGGAGAGAAAAGAAGCTGGGACACAACAACAGATTCTGAGAAATGACATGTAATGACATGTAATGAAGTGAAAGTAAACTTTAAACAGCAAACACACCCAGAGACAGAGAGGTGCAAGGTTGCAATGTGACATCTACATATTGCAGAAATATGTGGATGTCACACACACACACAAACACACACACACACACACACACACACACACACAGACACACAGACACAGACATATGAAGGTAAATATGGTGCAAAACGTGAGAGCTTGTAGAATACAATGTGAGAACTTGCAGAACAAAAAAATTTAACTTGTATGTTAAAATTCCACACTTGTAAAATAGGTTTGCACTTGTAATTTAAAGTGTCAGTACTTGTAAAATTGTCAATGTCACTTGTAAAAAAAATTTACACGTTGTTAAATAAAAATGTGCACTTGTAAAAAAAAATGTGCACTTGTAAAATAAAAATTTGCATCTAAAGTAATTTGGTTACATTATGTGACTAATTTGAAAATTTGTAATTGAAATTTGCACTTGTAGAAAAAAATATTCATCAAATGTGTAGATTGAT
Source organism: Perca fluviatilis (assembly GCF_010015445.1). Lineage (NCBI taxonomy): Eukaryota > Metazoa > Chordata > Actinopteri > Perciformes > Percidae > Perca > Perca fluviatilis. The sequence continues at coordinate 1,056,167 of NC_053135.1, read as the reverse complement.
ATTTGCATGAACACAATAGCGCTGCAAACTTGTAATGCAACATTTACTCATGTACTTTTTTTTTCAGGTTGATTTTCCATCACAACCACAACTCGGGGATATACCCTCTCGAATCTGTCACTGTGCGTCCCGCGCATCACCAAGAGAATCGCGCCTCGACTTTTGCAACACTTGTTGCGATATTTGGTGCAAAAAATTTGTACCTGTGGACTTAGGCTGTGGAGCTCTGATCCAACAGAACGGGGAAAGCAGGGTTTCTATCGCCAGATGAGGGACAACTCTGTCCGGCTTATTTAGCTATGTCGCATGGAAGCCTGGTTGAATAGCAAGCTAGCGCGCTAACTAACCAACCAGCCTGATTCTAAATAAATATCTTTTAATTATCTTAACACTTTTTAACAGTCAAACTGAAACACTCGCGGTGAGCTCCAGGTCCTGCAGACGGACCGTCACCAGCGGGTATCGGCCAGCGGAGCAACATCGCTATTATTGCCAGAAAGCTGCGCTGCCGACCTCGACCTGCAGTCGGAGTCCAGCGGGACACAGAGAGCCCCGCACCCGTAGCATCGGCACATCCCCGGCCATGACCACAGCTTGCTTTGCTGATGTTGTGCCTCACTGCCAATCATTGCACCCGCGGGCAGCAACAATAGCTTCTGCAGAATTACATCCACCTCGCGGGCAGCAGCAATCATTTTTGCCGAATAATGCGTCATCTCTTAACCCTCGTTGCTGCCGGGATTTGCACCCAGGTAGCAAGGAAATGATAGTCTGATAAAACATTGATGTCTCTAAACGTTGTAAAATTATAATCATTATTGATGAACATGACAAAGGAATGTATATAGCCTACATTTTAATTAAACAGTAGCTACTTTGCCTTATAAAATCATTATTTCCCCTTATGGATGGAAGTCTTGGCAGGGATGCAGAACTTGGCACGTGTTACCCGCTGATGACGGTCCGTGCGGCTGCAGGACCTGGAGCTCACCGCCAGTGTTTCAGTTTGACTGTTAAAGTGTTTAGATAACTAAAAAATGGTATTTATTTAGAAGCTGGTTAGTTAGCTAACGCTAGCTTGCTATTCCACCAACACTAGCGGTGAGCTGCTACCGGTGCGGGGCTCTCTGTGTCCGGCTGGAGCTCCGACTGCAGGTCGAGGTCGGCAGCGAAGCTTTCTGGCAATAATAGCGATGTTGCTCCGCTGGCCGATACCGCTGGTGACGGTCCGCTGCGCAGGACCTGGAGCTCACCGCCAGTGTTTCAGTTTGACTGTTAAAAAGTGTTAAGATAATTAAAAGGTATTTATTTAGAATCAGGCTGGTTAGTTATAACGCTTAGCTTGCTATTCAACCAGGCTTCCATGCGACATAGCTAAATAAGCCGGACAGAGTTGTCCCTCATCTGGCGATAGAAACCCTGCTTTCCCGTTCTGTTGGATCAGAGCTCCACAGCCTAAGTCCACAGGTACAAATTAGTTTTGCACCAAATGTATCGCAACAAGTGTTGCAAAAGTCGAGGCAGGATTCGCCTCTTGGTGATGCGAGAACGCATACAGTGACAGATTCGAGAGGTTGTAATCACTGAGTTGTGGTTGTGATGGAAAATCAACCTGAGTAAAAAAAAAAGTACATGAGTAAATGTTGCATTACAAGTTTGCAGCTGTCATTGTGTTCATGCAAATATCAATCTACACATTTGTGAATATTTTTCTACAAGTGCAAATTTCAATTTACAAGTTCAGATTTTTTTACAAGCTCTCATGTTTTTTTTCTTTTGTGACTTCAAATGTGAATAATTTTTACAAGTGCAAATTTTTATTTTACAAGTGCAAATTTTTATTTTACAAGTGCACATTTTTATTTTACAAGTGCAAATTTTTATTTTACAAGTGCAAATTTTTATTTTACAAGTGCACATTTTTATTTTACAAGTGCAAATTTTAACATACAAGTTAAATTTTTTTGTTCTGCAAGTTCTCACATTGTATTCTACAAGCTCTCACGTTTTGCACCATATTTACCTTCATACACACACACACACACACACATAAATAATTTAAATGGGGGTATCTGTCATTTTCACAAATATATAAAAGTAAATAATACATACTGTGTAAAAAAAAGAGTCACATTTCTTTTTTAAATGTACTATATGTAAAAAGACGAGTCTGTCTACACTCACGCTTTTATTTATTTATCACTTACGGGCTACCAGCTAGCTAACTAGCTACTCTCAGGACAGCTTCCTGCAGCGTTTGTTGTCAACGGTTGTCAAACTAGCCAACCGCGAAGTACCTGGGGTAGTATCAACGTTAGTCACTTGGTTGAAACGTGTTCTGGAGTGACAGAAAATATATGCCATCACCCAGTTCCAGTCATGTCTCTCTCAAAACGTGCCCTAAAGAGTAACGTTGTCGACGTGCTCAGGCAATTTCAGTGAAAGTGGGAGACGGAATATTTTGTTATCGAGCACAGGGGCACCCCTACGTGTCTCATGTGCACAGAGAAAGTTGAGGTGTACAAGGAATATAACATCAGACGTCATTACTCAACTAGACATGCTGAGGAGTATACAAAATACCAGCGAGATGAGAGAAAGAACCGGGGTCGCCAATCTTAAAAAATGTCTATTGAGCCAAGAAGATTTATTTAAGAACTTTTGTTGAATACTTGATGCGGCCCAGCCTGACCCACACTCTACCTCGAGCAGCCCCCAGGTGAATTGAGTTTGAGACCCCTGCACTAAAGCATGTTCACAGTTCTTTACCTTTATTATTTTGGTGTTTTATCATATACGCTAACCCACTTTATTAGTTTAATTAATTTAAATTTTAAGAATTCATTCAGTAAAATAATCTATACCTTTATATGATCATTTTTCTATTAATTATTCTATGCACCTTCTTTTGCTTTTAATTGATTAATTAAAAGATATTGGATCTAATTTAGTAGTAAACGTATAATATTCCCCTCTGAGATGTAGTGAACGACAAAATGTGTGAATAGTTCATAAAATAAAACATTAAAAACCTTTAAAAGTTCAGTGAGTGAGTTCCAGCTGTCAGCTGCTGGTGTCTGGTGTAATGGCGCCCTCTGGTGGAGATCAGCAGCAACTACAAGCAGAGCTGCAGAAGACAAAAACATTAAAACCAAACATGTTTACAGTTTTTATTATTTTAATTTGAATATTTTTATCTTATACACTAACTCGGCTTTTTAAATTAAATTTTACCTACTCGTGTATTTATTTTGTAATACTATATGCCTTAATTTGATTTATTATGATTATTATACTTATTATTTAATTATATTTAATTATTTTTATTGAATTATTTTAAATACTTAATCTAATAAAACTGATTAAAATAAAAGGATATTGTATTATAAAATAATTGCATTATACAGATACATTTTTTCAAATATGCAATAAATAAAATAAAAAGGATTAAGGATTTAAAACATGCATTTAAATAATATATTTATACATTTAATAAATAATGATTAGAATAAAGGGATACAGATTTACAAAATACATACATAAAATGTAATAGAATTTAATTTGCATATTTAAACAGAACATTAAAGTAAACTTTTAAATACAAAAAATAATTGTCTTAATGTAAGTAATCAGCTGATATCTGTTAGTTAAAATGTTTCCTAACATGTTGCAACACGAGGCTGCAGCTGTCTGACTGTTTACACACACACACACACACACACACACACACACCACACACACACACACACACACACAGACAGACAGACAGACAGACAGACAGACAGACACACATATATATATATATATACACACACACACACACACACACGTGTCGTGTATATAGACTACTGATGCCCTAACGCACGTGTCAAACTCAAGGCCCGCGGTCCAAATCTGGCCGCTCGCAAATGTTGATCTGGCCCAGTTTTCCAAACTGGGATTACGAGACACTCAAAGCAGAATTGGGCCGAGTTGCTGCTCTTAAAAATGTAATCATTGTTTTGCGCGATTTGTTAAACTCTCGGATGGCTACGTTCAGACTGCAGCAAAAGTGGCCCAAATTTGGAAAAGAAACATGTTTTTGGGGTCAAGTGAGCAGGTCAGACTTCTTCAGAAGTAGTGTGAACACTCAAATCAGATTTAGACCACTTCCATATGTGGTCCTGAATCAGACCCAGGGCTGATATTTTTCAGTGTGGCCGCAGTGTGAACAACCAAGGAGGATTTGAGGCGACTTTTACATCAATCTACATCGACATTTGTCACAATTATGCTCTGGACACAGACAGTAACATTACAAACCCGACTAGGCTACAACATGGAGACCAGTGATGGAGCGAGTCACTGGAGGGAGAGGGAGGTGTTAGACCTCATTAGTGTTACGGCCGCCATTACACAAAACTTTTGAAATAAAAGTGAAAAAGCTGACTTCCTCCATGACCTCGCTAACGTTAGTGCACCAGCGTGCTGCGTCTGATGTCATCGTTATTGGTCTTTTGGGCATGCGGGTCAGTTCAAAACACAAACAGTTCACACTGGAATCTGATATAGGCCACATTTTTTAGTTTAAGATGATTTTTTGGGGCATTTTAGGCCTTTATTTGACAGGAGAGAGAGACAGAGAGAGCGAGAGAGAGAGAGAGGGATGACATGCAGTAAAGGGCTGCAGGTCAGAGTTGAACCTGGGAGTAAAACTCTATATATGGGCGCGCACTCTACCAAGTGTGCCACCTGGGCGGCTGATATAGGCCACATTTTAAAAGGTAATGTCAACAGCCAAACAGAAAATAGGATCTGAGCAAATAATCCGAACTAAGCATTAAGACTTGCGGTGTGAACGTAGTCTATGATGGTCTACAGAACGTTTCTGCTGACTTTATGTCAACCAAACTGTAAGTGAGAAGACTTTATAAAACAAGAAATAATATTTATATATATATATATATATATATATATATATATATATATATATATATATATATATATATATATACACACATAGGCACACATAGGCACACACACACATATACACACGCATATACACATACATATACACACACAGACACACACATACACACAGACACACACATATACACACACAGTCACACACATATACACACATATACACATACATATACACACACAGACACACACATACACACAGACACACACATATACACACACAGTCACACACATATACACAAACACACAAATATACACACAGACACACACACACACACACATATACACTGACAGACACACAGACAGAATTGTATTAAATTAAATCATCATAATCTGTCTGTTCAGACGAACACACACGGAGCTCCTCGGTGGATCCTCCTCAGAGACGGTCCAGTGGTGAAGGACGCTGTCCTGACTCCAGGAGACGCAGGTTTGATCCCCGCCTCAGCTACGCCACACAGGTGTACGTTTGAGATAATGTGTTTGTCATTTCACATCTATTTAAACTTGTGAATTTACAAACTTCAACTTTTTCTGCATTACAATTTAAAGTTAAAACCTCCAGACACTTCTGTCACTTTTCCCGAATTTCTTTGTTGATTTTTTTGGACATTTTTGTTCTTGTTTTGACCAAGTTTATGAAGCTTTCTCCAACATTTTTTGTCACTTTTTGACGTTTTCTCACTTTTCCAATGTCTTTCTTGTTTTTTTTTTGCACGTTTTTGTTATTTTTTTCCAGTGTTCATTCAGTTTTTTTTCTTCAAAAGCTATAAAATTACATAAAACACCCAAATTCAATAATAGTAGTGATTATGATAACTATTATGAATAGTTATTTAACTTGTGATGAGCGTTGTAGGAAACCATCCATGTTATTTCTTTTGACAATTTGGTTGAAAGAAACCCCAAATTTCTGATATAGAAACTTTTTGAACTTGAGAACAGTCTTTAACAGGCTTTTTGTTTATCCCAGTTTAGTTCTTTATGTTCTGTGTCTTTGTGACTTGAGTGTGTGATGTAAAAATGACTCAACATGTGAACAGACGTCATGTAGAACATGTTGTCGTTGTGAGTTCTTCTTACATCACTCGGCTCTCCGGTTTCTTCTCACGAGTTTTACCGTGTGATCTGCCAAATCATTACAGCTCCGTGTTCTCGCTGGCGTCTGTGTTGTTGTTATCGTATGGGAAAGGAAATGATGAAATAATATTGCTTGTTTAGTTTAGTTGTTTCACAGAACATAAAAAAACTAATTATGTATTGAAGAAATACATAAATACATACAAGGGTAGAAACCTGTAACAGCCACAACCAAAGTGTAGAAATACATAGAGGCTATATAGAGGAATAACTAACTTGCAAAGGTTATAAACATTATTGGAAAAGGATGAAAACAGTGAAAAATAGTGTGAAAAACAGTGTGAAAACAGCGTGAAAAGAGCACGAAAAGAGCACGAAAACAGTGTAGAAAACAGTGTGAAAACAGTGTAAAAAACAGTATAGAAAACAGTGTAGAAACTGTGAAAACAGTATAGAAAACAGTGTAAAAACAGTGTAGAAAACAGTGTGAAAACAGTGTAGAAAACAGTGTGAAAACAGTGTAAAAACAGTGTTGAAAACAGTGTAGAAAACAGTGTGAAAACAGTATAGAAAACAGTGTAGAAAACAGTGTGAAAACAGTATAGAAAACAGTGTGAAAACAGTGTAGAAAACAGTGTGAAAACAGTATAGAAAACAGTGTGAAAACAGTGTGAAAACAGTGTAGCAAACAGTGTGAAAACAGTGTGAAAACAGTGTAGAAAACAGTGTAGAAAACAGTGTGAAAACAGTATAGAAAACAGTATAGAAAACAGTGTGAAAACAGTGTGAAAACACCACGAAAACAGTGTGAAAACACTGCAAAGACTGAAAACAGTGTGAAAACACTGCAAAGACTGAAAACAGTGTGAAAACACTGCAAAGACTGAAAACAGTGTGAAAACGTGCAAAAACAGTGTAAAAACAGTGTAGAAAACAGTGTGAAAACACTGCAAAAACTGTGAAAACAGTGTACAAAACAGTGTAAAATCAGTGTAGAAAACAGTGTGAAAACAGTGTAGAAAACAGTGTGAAAACACCACGAAAACAGTGTGAAAACACTGCAAAGACTGAAAACAGTGTGAAAACACTGCAAAGACTGAAAACAGTGTGAAAACGTGCAAAAACAGTGTAAAATCAGTGTAGAAAACAGTGTGAAAACAGCAACAGACCTACCTGTCTCTTTCAATACAGACAGTACCCAATGTTTACCTGCTAAAAGTCTTTTTTATGCTTTTGTATTTCAGTTTAATGTCAAAAAACAAACATTTAATTTCAAAGTGTCTATTTGCGTTCATGCGCCAGTCGAGATTTCGCGGATATTTGAATAGAATCAGGCTTCTTTTTAATGAAATGTTTTTATGATTGAATGAATCAGTAATGGAGGAGCCTCAACATGTAAACAGAGGTCATGCAACATGTTGTTGTTGGAGTTTGTTCTCGAGGCGTCTGACCCTCAGTCAGGCATGTGCCGCAGCAGCAAAGGCTTCTGGGAGTCTATTTCCGGATCAGCAGAGAGAGAGACAAACAGCCGGCCGGCAGCTCGGGTTTCCCTCCCTATAAAGGCTGCGTGGCGTCCGACTGCGGCAGACTGAAATAAACCTCTGAGCGAGACGCAGAGAGAGCTACACAGAGCCGAAACAACCACACGACAAAGAATGGACATCCAAACGGGTCAGGTGGTGCGTCCGCTGAGCGCCATGGAGAGCATGGAGCGGCAGCTGAGCTGCCCGATCTGCCTGGACATGTTCACCAAGCCCGTGGTCATCCTGCCGTGCCAGCACAACCTGTGCCGCGGCTGCGCCAACGACCTCTACGAGTCGCGCAACCCCTACCACTACTCGGGCGGCACCTTCCGCTGCCCGACCTGCCGCTTCGAGGTGGTGCTGGACCGCCACGGCGTGTTCGGGCTGCAGAGGAACCTCCTGGTGGAGAACATCATCGACCTCTACAAGCAGCAGCAGGAGAGCAAGGCGGGCGACTCGCCGAACGGCGAGGACGCCCCCCTAAAAGACACGGACGCCAAGCAGCCGCGCTGCTCCGAGCACGAAGACGAGCGCATCAACATCTTCTGCATCACCTGCCAGACGCCCACCTGCTCGCTGTGCAAGGTGTTCGGCGAGCACAAGGACTGCGAGGTGTCCCCGCTGCACGCCGTGTACCAGAGCCAGAAGGGCGAGCTGCGCTCGGCCGTGGAGCTGCTCGCCGCCGCCAACGCTTGCATTCAGGCCACGATGGCGAAGATGGACGACACGTGCGTTGATCCTGGAGAACGGCGAGCTGCAGCGCAGGCGGCTGGGCGAGAGCTTCGACCTGCTGTTCGCCATCCTGGAGGAGCGCAAAGGCGAGCTGCTGGAGCGCGTCAGCGGCGAGGAGCGGGACAAAGTGGCGGCGCTCAGGGCGCTGACGGAGACGTACAAGCAGCAGCTGCAGCACGGCGTGCAGCTGCAGGAGCGGCTGACGCAGAGTCTGCAGGCGAGCGGCGCCGCGGAGTTCCTGCTCGCCGCCAAGCAGCTGCAGGAGGAGGCGCGGCAGGCGGCGAGCGGCGCGGCGGCCCTGCAGAGGCCCGAGCCGGGCTACGAGAGCATGGAGCACCTCAGCGTGGACACCAGTCAGGCCGAGGCGCTGCTCGCCGTCATGGACTTCAGACACGGTGGCGAGGAGGCAGCGCGGGACGCAGACAGAGACTAAAAACAAGTCAGAAAAGACTTAAAACAAACGCAAAGTTAAAGACTTTGCACATTAAATCCGAGGGGTCCTCTAAGATACTGAAAAGTTTTTGTTTAAGATCATTTTTGGGAGCTTTTCCACCTTTAATCGACAGGACAGCTAGGTGAGAGAGAGAGAGAGAGAGAGGTGGAAAGACATGCAGGAAATGGTCACAGGTCGGACTCGAACGCTGGACATCTGCGTCGAGGCTTAAGCCTCTCAGTATGTGTGCGCCTGCTCTACCCACTGAGCCAACCTGGCCACAGACGCTGGACAGAATGACCTTCCACAGATGATTAAATCTGAAGTGAGAAGATGAATTCCCGTTGAAACGGCTCATTATAAAGACTTGAAGAGTGTTTCTGGTGGGAGGAAGAAGACCATGAGGCTGACAGAAAGTAAGAAACACAGTAAGAAAAGACTTAAAAAAGGGAAAATGTCCGAAAAAGCTGCTGCTGCTTTCCCAGAAAACTTGAGCAACTCTTGGAGGAAAACGTTGGAGGAGTCGTGTTATAACTTTGGGGGAAAGTTTTTGTATTTTAATTTTTATACTTTTTTTTATTGTTGAATTATTTAAAGTCGGGATAAAGTCCAGACTCTAGAGAGAGATTTCATGTGTTGTGTTCGAGACATGTTCGTGTCTGTAAAACTGAAAACTTGAACTGCAAACATGTGCACTCGATTTCAGACTCTGCTGTAACTTTGAGATGTATTTTAAACGTGTGAATAAAGTTTTAGCTGACCGTTAACGTTGCCCTTGCCATTTCTCAGGGACTTTCCAAACACTTAAGGACGCACATGGTTTTTCCTATTTTTACCGGAGGTCAGTGAATGCCTCGTGGCCTTTTTTAGTCGTGTGTCGGTGTGAATGGAGGCTATTTTCTCTGACAGGACAGGAATAGTTTAAGAGGGGTTTTATCTGGGTGGTGGGTCATGTTTCTGAGGGTGACCCAGCTGGACTGATGCATGATGGGAAACGGAGACAGCGGCTGTTTTCATCTCGCCACACTCACAGTTTGACACGAGGTGTGAACAGTGACTCAGATAAACTGCCTCTCTGTATATGGAGGCCGTTTACAGACATAAATATATGCATGCAGACACACACACACACACACACACACACACACATACATACAGAGACACACACACACACACACACACACACACACACACACACACAGACACACACACACACACACACACACACAGAGACACACTCACAGACACACACACACATACATACAGAGATGCACACACACACAGAGACACAGACAGACAGACACACACACACACATACATACAGAGACACACACACAGACACACAAACACAAAACACACACACACACATACAGAGAGACACACACACACCCCCACACACACAGACACACACATACAGAGACACACACACACACACACGCACACACACTCACAGACACACACACACACATACACACACACATACATACAGAGACACACTCACAGACACACACACACATACATACAGAGATGCACACACACACAGAGACACAGACAGACAGACACACACACACGCACACTCACAGACACACACACACACATACATACAGAGACACACACACAGACACACAAACACAAAACACACACACACATACAGAGAGACACACACACACCCCCACACACACAGACACACACATACAGAGACACACACACACACACACACACTCACAGACACACACTCACAGACACACACTCACAGACACACACACACACATAGGCCTGTCGCGATAGTCAATAAATCGAGTTATCGCATGATAAGAAAAAATTAGCTCGATAATTTTTCCGGCCGATAATTTCCGTTTGCATGCTTGTTTGTTTTCCTCGTCTCTCTCTACCAAAGAGACTGGAGGACCACTCTCGGTTCCTTAGCGTAACGAGGAGTGAACCCTCTTGTCAGGCGCGTGGTCTTTGTGTGGGCGCTAGGCTACTCCAGGCGGAGAGAGCGACAGAGTTGGAGCAGGGTTTCCTGCAGCACTTTGCAGTTAAGGCGCCGTCAAAAAAAGAAAGTATATGAGCGATATCCACCGTGTTACTCGGCGTCCCGTTGTCTCCGTTTCATTCCAAACCGCACAGCTGACAACCTGCAGGTGGAGGCGGGGTCAGGCTCGGATACATATAGGGTACTAGATACATATAGGGTACTAGATACATATAGGGTACTAGATACATATAGGGTACTAGATACATATAGGGTACTAGATACATATAGGGTACTAGATACATATAGGGTACTAGATAGATATAGGGTACTAGATACATATAGGGTACTAGATACATATAGGGTACTAGATATAGATATAGGGTCACTAGATACATATAGGGTACTAGATACATATAGGGTACTAGATACATATAGGGTACTAGATACATATAGGGTATGTACTAGATACATATAGGGTACTAGATACATATAGGGTACTAGATACATATAGGGTACTAGATACATATAGGGTATGTACTAGATACATATAGGGTACTAGATACATATAGGGTACTAGATACATATAGGGTACTAGATACATATAGGGTATGTACTAGATACATATAGGGTACTAGATACATATAGGGTACTAGATACATATAGGGTATGTACTAGATACATATAGGGTAATTAGATACATATAGGGTACTAGATACATATAGGGTACTAGATACATATAAGGGTACTAGATACATATAGGTTGTACTAGATACATATAGGGTATGTACTAGATACATATAGGGTACTAGATACATATAGGATACTAGCTAAATATAGGTATACTAGATACATATAGGGTACTAGATACATATAGGGTATGTACTAGATACATATAGGGTACTAGATAAATATAGGGTACTAGATACATATAGGATACTAGCTAAATATAGGATACTAGATACATATAGGGTACTAGATACATATAGGGTATGTACTAGATACATATAGGGTATGTACTAGATACATATAAGGTACTAGATACATATAGGGTATGTACTAGATACATATAGGGTACTAGATAAATATAGGGTACTAGATACATATAGGATACTAGCTAAATATAGGATACTAGATACATATAGGGTACTAGATACATATAGGGTACTAGATACATATAGGGTACTAGATACATATAGGGTACTAGATACATATAGGATACTAGCTAAATATAGGATACTAGATACATATAGGGTACTAGATACATATAGGGTACTAGATACATATAGGGTACTAGGCTCGGACATACACGCCGCTGTGGACTCTTCAGTCTCGCAAGCGGTTTCAGGAAAGTGGCTCCATGTGTCCGACAATGCACGAACATCAACGGTTACAAGCCTACAGCTGTCCGTGGTTCGGAGTGTGGTGTGTGTGTGTGTGTGTGTGTGTGTGTGTGTGTGTGTGTGTGTGTGTGTGTGTGTGTGTGTGTGTGTGTGTGTGTCTGTGTGTGTGTGTGTGTGTGTGTGTGTGTGTGTGTGTGTGTGTGTCGGCCCGCCCCCACGAAGCTCCGACCTGCAGAGGAGTAGAAGCCGCACCTTATTTTTTTATTATATATTATTTAAATGTAATATTTAGTGTTAAATAATTGTAAAATGTAGTACAGAGTCTGTAGTCTGAGAACTTACGTGTCACAAACGGCAATTCCACAACTGTAGCCTACATCAGCGTGAAAGACGACATACCAAAGGAGATCAAAGACATATTGTGGATATTTAAAATGTCTTCCAGTTCCAGTGTTAAATATTCTTTAGAAATAAAAGTGTATTGATCTTTGAAAAGGTGTACCTGTAGTAGTAGTAGTAGTAGTAGTAGTAGTAGTAGTAGTAGTATTATTAGTATTAGGCCTATTATTTGGACATTATCATTATATTAGATGCAAATGGTCTCTCGATGACAATATTATCGTTTATCGCA
>NC_053135.1:993488-1038488 GCF_010015445.1 Perca fluviatilis | reverse complement strand
CAACATGTACAGCACATTACAGGCAAGAAAACAGCTTTCAGAACGACAATAGTTAATGATTTAAATAAAGATTTCCATGTTCAAAAAGGAGCAGGAAGAAGTTACAAATACTTGTCCGGTCCTACCCTCTTTTTCTATTTTTGTACTTTAGTTAAATAAAAAAATATATAATGCTTAACTTATTTATATATGTACATATACACACATACAGACATATACACATACCTATACACACATACAGACATATACACATACATATACACATAATTGTGGCATCACAAGGGGACGTGTGGTAGAGGGATGCTATTTTCCTCCACAGGAATGGCTACCCTGTGACAAAATGGCTGCCACCCAAACTACAGGTCCCAGAATGCACCGCACAGGAAGGCGCAAATGCCTCAGTCCTTTGATTACAGCAGGTGCTCATGCACTGGGAGAAGACAAAGAGAGCAGAGGCAGAGAGAAGAGGAGAAGAGTTCTTGGGGAAAGAACCTAAGCTACCCGGACCTTGATAAACCATGTGGTTTTACTCCCAGTAAGTTTTTGAGTTGGACTATTTCCTGAAAAGACTACTTAAAAATAAAACCTCTGTTTGCTTGCAATCACGTTTTGGCTGGTCTCTGCCCTACACGCCGCCTGCTGAAAAGAAAAACCTCTCATGACATCACAACATATACAGACATATAGCTCTGCAATCGCTCCTCATACGTTAAGCGTGTAGTGTAGCCAAAACGTTACACACTAAGATACTTAAATACTTTAATACTTTCTGCTTAACAGCCTGCAGACAAAAAACTAATCTCAAATTATGACAACTTTAAAATTGTTTATTTTAAATGCTAATTTGCAAGTTGTCGTAATAACACGAGTTGAAATCACTCACATCTGAAACACACTCATTCATCACAGACACTCCTGTGTGAAGTACCTGAGGCGGGGCTTGAACCTGCATCTCCTGGTTATCGGTCAGGAGCCTTCCCACTGGACCATCTCCGAGGATGATTAACACAGAGACGTTCGTCAACCTGCAGAGACACAAAGTCTGTCTTTAGCTTCTGTTGTCCCTTAAAACATCTTAAACATGCAGATAATCCATTAAAAACATCTTAAATGTGAATAGAATCCTTGAAAAAACCCTTAAACTCTTCCCAAGACATAAGTGATAACCAACCATAACCTGGGAAGTTGTACATTCACTGAAATATTGTCCTGAGAGCTCAACCAGAAGAGAAACTGCTCCATAGTCTGAAGGTTGAGAGTTCAAATCCCACTTTCTGCCATTTGTGTTTTTCTGTATATATTTTATTTTGGACATTCTTCTCTCAACCATTCAGCCTCCTTTTCTTTATGTTAAACAGCTACTTTGCTACGTATGTTTGTATATTTATATGTGACTTTGTGTCTCTGCAGGTTGATGAACGTCTCTGTGTTGATCATCCACGGAGATGGTCCAGTGGGAAGGATGCTGACCTACGACCAGCAGATGCAGGTTCAATCCCTGCCTCAGGTACTTCACACAGGAGTGTTTGTGATGAATGAATGTGTTTCAGGCTTGTGACTTTACAGCGATTTCAACTGGGGAATTTACAAAAATTTGAACTGATGAATTTACAAAGATTTCAACTTGTGAATTAGCATTTAAAAGAAATCATTTTAAAGTTGTTATAACTTTAGATTAGTTTTTTGTCTGCAGGCTGTTCAGCAGAAAGTATTAAAGTATTTAAGTATGTTAGTGTATAACGTAGGATTGTATGAGTCACAGCGAGATGGAGAGCTTTGGCTTTGGGACTGTTTGGGATTAACATAGTAGAGTAAAAAGTACTATATTTCTCTCTGTAATGTTGCGGACTAGACTGCTGAAATGTAACTGCCTCCCACCCTCCAACTCAGGACAGCAAAGTCTGACAATCACCCAATTTACTTTACTTGCATCTTTTGAGGTCTACTAAAAGTCCTGAAAAGTTTGTCTTTTTCAGCCTTTGTAATCCTGAGTTAGGGGGGCGCTAGCCCTCTTTGGGATGATATGGGTTGTAGACGACTGACTCCATTATTTTATAGATAGCTGGAAAAGAAAACAAATGTGCATATGTGTGAGTTTTCTTTGTGTATGCATGTGTGTGTGTGTGTGTAAGTATGTATATATGCTTGTATGTATGTGCATTTATACATATATAAATAAGTGAAGAAATTAATGGTTTTTTATTCAACTAAAGTACGAACATAGAAAAAGGTGGTGTAGGACCAGAAATACATTTTTTAACTTCTTCCTAAATTTTGAGAAGAAGATGCAGTTCCACTCCTCAGCCAGCAGGTGTCCCCTTTACCTATTTATAACCTGGAGTAATCATAAAGAGACACATGCCTTTATTTTGGTAATAGAAAAGGCTCTGATCTCAGCCAATGTACTTTACTTGAGTCTTTTCTTTTCATGCCACTTTCTACTTTTACTGCGTTACATTTCAGAGAGAAATATTGTACTTTTTACTTCACTACATTAATCTGACAACAGTAGCAAAGCCACAGCTCTCCATCTCGCTGTGACTCAAACAATCCTACGCCATGTAATGCTGCAGGTGGAGACGGTTAAAGGATATGTTCAGCAGCACCTCATACATTACGCATGCAGTGTAGCCAAAACATTGCACACTAAGATACTTAAATACTTTAATACTTTCTGCTGAACAGCCTGCAGACAATGAACATAAACATATGTAGCAAAGTAGCTGTTTAACATGAGAAAAAGGAGGCTGAATGGTTTAGAGCAGAATGTGCAAAATTAAATATATACAGAAAAACACAAATGGCAAAAGTGGGATTTGAGCTCACAACCTTCAGACTGTGGAGCAGTTTCTCTTCCAGTTGACCTCGCAGGACTCTTGCAAGACTTCTCAATATTTCAGTGAAGGTTCAACTTCCCAGGTTATCGTTGGTTATCACTCATGTCTTGGGAAGAGTTTAACGTTTTTTTCAAGGATTCTATTCACATTTAAGATGTTTTTAATGGATTATCTGCATGTTTAAGATGTTTTAAGGGACAACAGAAGCTAAAGACAGACTTTGTGTCTCTGCAGGTTGATGAACGTCTCTGTGTCGATCGTCCTCGGAGATCGTCCAGTGGGAAGGACGCAGACCTCCGACCAGCAGACGCGGGTTCGATCCCCTCCTCAGGTACTTCACACAGGAGTGTTTGTGATGAATGAATGTGTTTCAGGCTTTTGAATTTACAGCAGTTTCAACTTACAAATTTACGACGATTTCCACTTGCCAACTGATGACTTTACGATTTCTACTTGCGATGATTTCCACTTGCGAATTTATGACAACTTAGACTGTTCAGCAGAAAGTATTTAAGTATCTTAGTGTGTAACATTTTGGCTACACTGCATGCGTAACGTATGAGGAGCGATCGCAGAGCAGATGTGCTGCTGAAAATATCTTTTAACCATCTACACCTGCAGCACCACACGACGTAGGATTGTATGAGTCACAGTGAAACATATATGTCTGTATATGTATGGATATATGTATGTAAGCTGAGGATTTGCAGTTCCACTCTTCAGCCACCAGGTGTCATCCTTTACCTATTTATTACCTGGAGTAAACATGAAGATACACATGCTTTTATTTTGGTAACAGAAAAGGCTATGAGCTCCATATTTCTGACTCCCTCTCTTGGTCCCTGCATGTTTGTTCAGTTATATATATAAAAAAGGCACAACAGAGACTGTACTATTTGAGATGCTTAAATAAGTTTGGGATGTCCACAAAAAACTCTCATCAACTTTTACCGGACCACAAAAGAAAGCATGTTAACTGGAAGCATGTCGGTTTGGTTTGGTAACATAACAGAACATGATCACAGGCTGCTATTGAAGATAGTGAAATCAGCTTCTAAATCAGCTTCTAAAATCATAGAACCACCATTACCACAGCTGCTTGATATCTACCCAAGCTGCTGCAGAAGGAAAGCGCCTACGGAGCATCGGTGCTCGGACATCCCACCTTAGAGACAGTTTTTACCCTCAGGCAGTGAGACACTCAGTAATGTAGTGATGTGGATTTATTTATTTGATGATGTTTTTATTCTTCTCTATTTCAGTGATGGCTGCGATAGATTTTATTTTGCTACACATATTAGATTGCACTACGTATAAAGGTAATTTTATTATATTTTATTCAAATTATTGTTTTTATGAGAAGAGAAGGCCAGAGTAAAGCACATTTCATTGCAATCTCTCTGTACTTTGTACTTTTAAATGCACATGACAATACACTTGAAATTGAACTTATTATGGTCTGTTTCTACTCATTAAAGGAGCGCTCTAGATTTAGGGGGACTCACCCGGAGCGAGACCAGAGCCAGAGACGGAGACACTTCTGCTTGAGGCTGCTGCATATCATGGTGAGTGTTGATTGGCTGTTAGTCATCTAACATCTACCAACCAGATAGTGTTGTGGGTGGGACATGAAGTGAGACTCAGTGGTGACTGAAATGGGAGCAGAGGGAGAGACTCAGAGCTGTAGCTGAGACGAAGTAGAACACCTTTAATTTCATTAACTTTATAATAAGACTCAGATACAGATCATCTGCAAACTGCCAAATATGGGACAGAGCCTTTCAGTTGCTGCTCCATGACGGTGGAAGCTGCTGCCTTCACATATCAGATGTGCTCCCTCCATTTCTGTTTTTATATCTGAGATAAAGACCCATTATAACTCTCTAATCTCTCAATCTGTTCTCATCATGTCTATCATTCTGGGTTTGGGAACTGCTGCTTGTTGTTGGCGTTGGGATCTTCTTTTTGGGTTTGATATTTACATTTTAATGTTCTTTTATTCAGCACTTTGGTCGGATTAATGTGTGTTTAAATGTGCTCTAGAAATCAACTTTACTTACTGAAAGTTAACATAAGAAACATTTTACAGACCGAGAGATATGTTGCTTATAATAATTAATCAGAAATCACAATCAGAACAATTTTTATTGTTCATTAAATGTAATGTTTATTAAAAAGACGATAGAGTATAGATACAGACCAAGATATAATAAGTTTATAACACTGACAACACTGCAAGATACAACTATTATAAATGCATTAAAGACAATTCATATTCCTTCATATATAATAAAAAAACATCACATAATCTTTAGATTTAAAATAAAACATACACACACTCACACATTCTACACTAACTTAATATATATATACAATATAATGTCATCTACATATATACACAACATACTAATACAGACAAATGTTCACTTCTAACATTCAAAACGTATTTTATATTATTATAATAATAATCATTTTGTATTTATGTCTTAATTCCCATAATTTCTGTTTGTTGTTTTTGTCTTTTGTGTTCTAGTTTAAATGTTTTCTCTGCATAAATGTGTCCCATCCCTTGTTTTAAAGCCAGTGTATACCAGGCTGTATTAAAGCCAGTGTATACCAGGCTGTATTAAAGCCAGTGTATACTAGACTGTATTAAAGCCAATGATGAAATGATCTTATATGCATATTAAGTGTGTGTGTGAGCTGAAAGCTGCGCTCCTCTCCGTGTCCTCAGGTTCACAGCGACTACAGCAGCACAGAGCATCAGCAGCAGGACACTGAGCACTGAGCATCGCACTTTGAAGAAGGTGGAGTAAATCCCAAAGGGCTCCATGTACACTAACACAGTTCTCTGTGTTGACACACACTGATGACCACGAAAAGTATAAACTGTACACCAGTACTCCCCTGCGTCTCCCACTGAGATATTAGAGATAACCAGGCTCCTATTATTATAGTACCTGATCACTCTGCTCATGCTCTGATCAGACTCTACAGTAAAGATTCTTCCCTCTGTTCGCTTCGATTTGATAAACCAATCATGCCCCTCACCCTCTCCCCTAACTTTGCATCTGAGAGTGACTTCTTCTCCCTCTGAGAAGAGCTCGACAGCAGGGGGGCCAAATTTGGGGCACACAACCAGAAAATAATGTTGCTGTCTCATAGAGGCTTTACAGGAGTACCGACCTGAGAGATTTAACATTAGAGATGAAAACACCAGCGAGTAGTTTTGGTCTACTGAAGGAACAGTCTGGTTTAGTTGTCCTAGGTCAGCGGAGAACAGATTAGACCAACGTGGGGGCTGTTCATCAGTGGAGTCAGCGATGGTGCACGGCAACACAGCGGTCTCTCCCACTGAGCCGTAGATTCTCTCAGACTGTAATTCCAACCGTACATCGTAACTGCTAACACACTGCTGTTGGTTCATCACCAGACAGTTGTACCATTTAATGTCTGTTGCTGTGACGTTGGAAAAACGAAGAGCTGATGTGTCTGTCACTTCTTGGTATCTTCCTCTAACATTGTCCATCACTGATGTCGTATTGTCCCCAAAAACTCTGCTCCATGGTCCTGGCTCAGATCTAGGGTCCTGTTTGAGCCACTGGATATCCAGATTATCAGCTGCTCCCTCACATGGCAGGTCCACTGTGTCTCCAAGTCTCAGTATGAAAAGTAACCCTGTCCGATATATTAAAGTACAAACAGTAATAGTGAAGTTGTTGTCATGCGTCACGTTGCCCTCAGTCCAGCACTCCTCTCGGTACCGGCCGGAGTCTGAATGGGTCAGGTCGTGGATGGTGTAAGAAGACGTTTTCACCGAGCTGACAAGTCGTTGTTTCAGGTGTTGAGGTACTGAGGAGCTGTTGGACCAGAGGTCAGAGTTGTTGGACCAGAGGTCAGAGGTGTTCCACAGGACAAGCTTCTCCTCACCAACACATCTGGAGATCAGGCAGGAGTTGGTGTTCTCGGGGAGCTTGAAGATGTAAGACTTTCCTTCCTCTCTGATGATGATCTGTTCTTGTGCATGGATGTAGTTGATGAGAGCAAACAGCAGGAAGGAGAGCTCTGTGACTGCAGCCATTTTGCTCCGAGGTCTGCAAACACTGACACCACTCAGCTCATAATCCGCTCTAAACCAACCCTCATCAGCATTTGCTCTTTATCTGTAATCAAACATGACTTCTTTATCTCATCATCAGAGGAAACTTTGCAGCATAGCTCTCTATCCAGTACTTAATGTCCTTTACACAAGTCTAAAACCACAGATGCTGACGGTTCTACATACACACATTATTCAGAGAGTAGAGAGGGGGGAGGTGTCTGTGTGTGTGTGTGTGTGTGTATGTCTGTGTGTGTGTGTGTGTATGTCTGTGTGTGTGTGTGTGTGTGTGTGTGTGTGTGTGTGTGTGTGTGTGTGTGTGGGTCTGTCTGTCTGTCTGTCTGTCTGTGTGTGTGTGTGTGTGTGTTGGGGGCTGTGAGTCCTAGCAATCCCAAAGCAAAAGCTTCAAGGTCAACATTGTTTGACACATTCACCACCCCAACCAACTTCCTTAGGCGGATTTTTTGGCATTTTATACTACTTGCTACCGTAGTCGTGCTGTGATCATGAAATATGCTTCCCATTGAAATACATTAGTTCACAACTCAATAGATTAAGTAACGTGACCATTTCACAAACTGCCGTGAGACTGGGTTGGTATATGTCTGTATGTGTGTATGTCTGTATGTTTTTGTATTTCTGTTTTCTTTTATTTTAAATCTAAAGATTATGTGATGTTTTATATTATATATGAAGGAATATGAATTCACCACTCAGCTCATACTCTCTACACCAACCCACATCAGTACTTTATCTGTTGTAATCAAACATGACTTCTTTATCTCATCATCAGAGGAAACATTGCAGCATCAGCTCTCTATCCAGTAATCACTGTCCTTTACACGAGTCTAAACCCACAGAGGCTGACGTGTCTTCATGCACACTTTATTCAGACTGAAGAGAGAGGGGGGAAGGTGTCTGAAATCATTTTAAAGTTGTTATAACTTTAGATTAGTTTTTTGTCTGCAGGCTGTTCAGCAGAAAGTATTAAAGTATTTAAGTATCTTAGTGTGTAACGTAGGATTGTATGA
Organism: Perca fluviatilis; assembly: GCF_010015445.1. Lineage (NCBI taxonomy): Eukaryota > Metazoa > Chordata > Actinopteri > Perciformes > Percidae > Perca > Perca fluviatilis. Next base: position 1,030,521 of record NC_053135.1, on the reverse strand, counting down.
GTCACAGCGAGATGAGTGCTTTGGCTTTGGGATTTCTGTCAGATTAATATAGTGGAGTAAAAAGTACAATATTTCTCTCTGAAATGTTGTGGACTAGACTGCTGAAATGTGACTCACCCCCCCCCCCCAACTCAGGACAGCAAAGTCTGACAATCATCTACTTTTCTATACTTGCAATGTGTGAGATCTACAAAAGTCCTGAAAAGTCTGTCTTTGTCAGCCTTTGCAATCCCAAGCTAGGGGGAGCAGTCCTTTTTGGTGTGGGTTCATGGAGGCATTTAAGGTGTTTTAATGGATTATCTGCATGTTTAAGATGTTTTAAGGGACAACAGAAGCTAAAGACAGACTTTGTGTCTCTGCAGGTTGATGAACGTCTCTGTGTTGATCGTCCCATGGAGATGGTCCAGTGGGAAGGACGCCGATATCCACGCAGACGGTGGGTTCAATCCGCCTCAGGTACTTCACACAGGAGTGTTTGTGATGAATGAGTGTGTTTCAGGCTTCCAAATTTACAGCGATTTCAACTTGGGAACTCACGATTATTTAGTGATTTCAACTTGCGAACTCATGAATTTACGTACATTTCAACTTGCGAGCTCAATTACTTACGACAACTTCAGCATACTTGCGTCAATTTAAACTTGTGTACTTGCGATGATTTCCACTTGCGAATTTATGACAATTTCAACTTGCATTAGCATTTAAAAGAGATCATTTTAAAGTTTTTTTTGTCTGCAGGCTGTTCAGTAGAAAGTATTAAAGTACTTAAGTATCTTAGTGTAACGTTTTGGCTACACTGCACACGTAACGTATGAGGAGCGATGGCAGAGCAGATGTGCTGCTGAAAGTATCTTTTAACCGTCTACACCTGCAGCCACACGCGTAGGATTGTATGAGTCACAGCGGACATATATGTCTGTATGTGTGTATATGTACAGTATGTGTATATGTCTGTATATGTGTATATGTCTGTATGCTGAGAATTCTTTTGTTTTCTTGCCTGTACTGAAATTTACATGTTGTTATTGATCCTTTCATTTGTTTTAACATGTTCAAAATAAACTAAAGAAACTGAACTAAACCTTTTTGTATTTTTAGATGATTTATCAATGAAGTTCCTCTTAGAGAAATGCATAAAATAAAAGACTTCAAACTAAGTTTTAGGACTCCCCAAAACGAAGATGCATTTCCACTCTTCAGCCACCAGGTGTCACCCTTTACCTATTTATAACCTGGAGTAAACATGAAGAGACACATGCTTTTATTTTGGTAATAGAGAAGGCTCTGAGCTCCATATTTCTTACTCCCTCGCTTGGTCCCTGCATGTTTGTTCAGTTATTTAAAAAAAAGGCACAACAGAGACTGTACTTTTTCAGAAATTTGGGATGACCACAAAAATACTCATCCACTTTTACCTATCCATTATATAAAGCATATTAATTAGTGATAATAGTGAAATAAGCTTCTGAAATCATAGAACCACCATTATCACAGCTACGTGATATCTACCCCAGCCGCTGCAGAAGGAAAGAGACCCGAGAGACAGTTTTTCCCCTCAGGCAGTGAGACACTCAGTGATGTAGTGATGTGGATTTATTTATTTGATGATGTTTTTATTCTTCTCTATTTCAGTGATGGCTGCGACAGATTTTATGTTGCTACACATATTAGATTGTACTATGTATAAAGGTAAGTTTGTTATATTTCATTCAAATTATAGTGATAGTTTTATGAGAAGAGAGGACCAAGGTGAAGCACATTTCATTGCATTCTCTCTGTACTTTGTACTTTTAAATGCACATGACAATACACTTGAACTTTAACTTATTATGGTCTGTTTCTGCTCATTAAAGGAGCGCCTAGATGTAGGGGGACTCACCCGAGCGAGACCAGAGCCAGAGCGGGAGACTCTTCTGCTTGAGGCTGCTGCATGTCATGGTGAGTGTTGATTGGCTGTTACTCGTCTAAAATCTACCAACCAGATAGTGTTGTGGTCGGGACATGAAGAGAGACTCAGTGGTGAGTGTTGATTGGCTGTTAGTCATCTAACATCTACCAACCAGATAGTGTTGTGGGCGGGACATGAAGAGAGACTCAGTGATGAGTGAAACGGGAGCAGAGGGAGAGACTCAGAGCTGTAGCTGAGACAAAGTAGAACACCTTTTATTTCATTATCTCTATAATAAGACTCAGATACAGATCATCTGCAAACTGCCAAATATGGGACAGAGCCTTTCCAGTTGCTGCTCCACGACTGTGGAAGCTGCTGCCTTCACATATCAGATGTGCTCCCTCCATTTCTATTTTTATATCTTGCATAAAGACACATTTGAACTCTCTAATCTGTCCATCTGTTCTCTTCATGTCTATGATTCTGGGTTTGGGAACTGCTGCTTGTTGTTGGCGTTGGGATCTTCTTTTTGGGTGGTTTTGATGTTTATATTTTAATGTTCTTTTATTCAGCACTTTGGTCATATTAATGCGTGTTTAAATGTGCTCTAGAAATAAAAATTACTTACTGAAAGTTAACATAAGAAACATTTTACAGACCAAGAGATATGTTGCTTATAATTAATCAGAAATCACAATGAGAACAAGTTTTATTGTTAATTAAATTTAATGTTTATTAAACAGACGATAGATTTTAGATACAGACCAAGATATAATAACACGTTTATAACACTGACAACACTGCAAGATACAACTATTATAAATGTATTAAAGACAATTCATATTCCTTCATATATAATATACATCACATAATCTTTAGATTTAAAATAAAACATCTGGAACACACACACACACAGACACAGAGAGATATAAATATCTTATATTCTATATTCCATATATAGAATATAATATCATCTACATATATACACAACATACTAATACAGACGATAAGGGAACATCTGCTCCCTGTCAGGATCAAAGGTTACCTTCTAACATTCAAAATGTATTTTATATTATTATAATAATCATTGGTATTTATATCTTATTTCCCATCATTTCTGTTTGTTGTTTTTGTAATCTCACTCTCTGTCTGTTGTGTTTTATTTTAAATGTTTTCTCTGCATGAATGTGTCCCATCCCTTGTTTTAAAGCCAGTGTATACCAGGCTGTATTAAAGCCAGTGTATACCAGGCTGTTTTAAAGCCAGTGTATACCAGGCTGTATTAAAGCCAGTGTATACCAGGCTGTATTAAAACCAGTGTATACCAGGCTGTAATAAAGCCAGTGTATACCAGGCTGTATTAAAGCCAGTGTATACCAGGCTGTATTAAAGCCAGTGTATACCAGGCTGTTTTAAAGCCAGTGTATACCAGGCTGTTTTAAAGCCAGTGTATACCAGGCGGTTTTAAAAGCGAGTGTATACCAGGCTGTTTTAAAGCCAGTGTATACCAGGCTGTTTTAAAGCCAGTGTATACCAGGCTGTTTTAAAGCCCAATGTATACCAGGCTGTTTTAAAGCCAGTGTATACCAGGCTGTATTAAAGCCCAGTGTATACCAGGCTGTTTTAAAACCCAGTGTATACCAGGCTGTTTTAAAGCCAGTGTATACCAGGCCATATTAAAGCCAGTGTATAGCAGGCTGTATTAAAACCAATGTGTGTCATATATGCATATTAAGTGTGTGTGTGTGAGGTGAAAGTTGCGCTCCTCTCTGTGTCCTCAGGTTCCAGCGACTACAGCAGCACAGAGCATCAGCAGCAGGACACTGAGCACTGAGCATCGCACTTTGAAGAAGGTGGAGTAAATCCCAAAGGGCTCCATGTACACTAACACAGTTCTCTCTGTTGTATCACACTGCAAATATTGGTCGGTAACTGCACACCAGTACTCCCCTGCGTCTCCCTCTGAGATATTAGAGATAACCAGGTTATCATACAAGCTCACTCTGCTCATGCTCTGATTAGACTCTACACTAAAGATTCTTCCCTCTGTTCGATTCGACTTTATAAACCAAACATGCCCTTTCCCAATCTCTGCATCTGAGGTGACTTCTTCTCCCTCTGAGAAGAGCTCTACAGCAGGGGGCCCCAAATTTGGGGACACCACCAGCTGATACCGTTGCTCTCTCATAGAGGTTTTACAGTAGTACCAACCTGAGTGATTTAACATTAGAGATGAAAACCGCACCAGCGAAGTTTTGGTCTACTGAAGGGAACAGTCGTTTGTGTAGTTTTAGGTCTTTGGAGAACCGCTTAGACCAGCCGTGGGGGTGTTCGTCCAGTGGAGTCAGCGATAGTGCCGGCAACACAGCGGTCTCTCCCACTGAGTGGTAGATCATCTCATACTGTAGTCTCAACTTGTACAACAAACTGCTAACACACTGCTGTTGGTTCATCACCAGACATCTGTAGTTTGTAAAGTCTGTTGCTGTGGCCGTTGGAAACATGAAGAGCTGATGTGTTTGTCACCACTTGGTATCTTCCTCTAACATTGTCCATCACTGATGTCGTCTTGTCCCAAAAACTCTGCTCCCGGTTCTTGCTCATATCTAGAGTCCAGTTTGAGCCACTGGATATCAGATTATCGGCTGCTCCCTTACATGGCAGGTACACTGTTTCTCCAAGTCTCAGTCTGAAAAGTATCCTGTCCGATATATTAAAGTACAAACAGTAACAGTGAAGTTGTTGTCATAGCGTCCGGTTGCCCTCAGTCCAACACTCCTCGGTACCGGCCGGGTCTGAATGGGTCAGGTTGAGGATGGTGTAAGAAGAAGGATTCACCGAGCTGACAAGTCGTTGTTTCAGGTGTTGAGGTACTGAGGAGCTGTTGGACCAGAGGTCAGAGGTGTTCCACAGACGAGCTTCTCCTCACCAACAGATCTAGAGATCAGGCAGGAGGTGGTGTTCTTGGGGAGCTTGAAAGTGGAAGAGGACCATTCCTCTCTAAGGATGATCCGTTCTTGAGCATGGATGTAGTTGATGAGAGCAAACAGCAGGAGAGGAGAGCTCCGTGACTGCAGCCATTCTGCTCCGAGGTCTACAAACACTGACACCACTCAGCTCATATCGCTCTACACCAACCCTCATCAGCTGCTGCTCTTTATCTGGTATCAAACATTACTTCTTTATCTCATCATTAAGGAAACGTTGTAGCATAGCTCTCTATCCAGTAATCAATGTCCTTTACATGACCCTAAAATCAAACAGGTGGGCGTGTCTTCATACATATTATTCAGAGAGGTTGTGTGTGTGTGTGTGTTTGGTGTGTGTGTGTGTGTGTGTATGTTTGTGTGTGTATGTGTGTGTATGTATTTGTGTATGTGTGTGTGTGTGTGTTGTGTTTGTATTTGTGTGTGTGTGTGCTGTATTTGTGTGTGTATTTGTGTGTGGCGTGTGTTTGTATGTGTGTTTAAGCGTGCTGTGTATGTGTGTTGATTTTTTGTGTGTGTATGTGTTTGTATGTGTGTATGTATTTGTGTGCATGTGTGTGTATGTATTTGTGTGTGTGTGTATGTATTTGTGTGTGTATGTGTGTGTGTATGTGTGTGTATTTGTATGTGTGTGTATGTATTTGTGTGTGTATATTTGTGTGTGTGTTTGTATTTGTGTGTTTTGTGTTTATTTGTATTTTGTACTCTCATTATTCAGGTCATTATATTATACTTTATTCAAATGTTATTGATAGTTTTTAGAGAAGGGTCCAGGGTAAGCACAGTTCATTGCATTCTCTCTGTACTTTGTACTTTTAAATGCACATGACAATATATTTAACTTCATTATGGTCTGTTTCTGCCTGTTTAGGTATTGGAGTTTCCTAAATGACTCTTTAATGGAGCACTCTAGATTTAGGGGGTCTACGTCCGGGGGCTGCCTTCATGTCATGGTGAGTGTTGATTGGCTGATACTCGTCTAACATAATTTTCTATAAAAGTGACCGTTTCCACAAAACAAAAACAGAGCAATGGGAAAGACAAAAAAGTCCAGGGTGCTCAGGAAGTTCAATCAAATGCTTGAAGGTGCTCTTTGGGGTCAAGGAATTCAATTGCATGTAGAGGAAAAGAAAAATCCAAAGCACTCTTCTTCAAAATTACTAAAAAGCATCCGTTGCTTCTCCCAAAGTCTTTTAAATTTTCTATCATGAAATTGCCAGTAAAAATAAAAGCTTTTAAGTAATTTTGAAGAACAGTGTTGGGGTTTTTGGTTTTTTCAGTTTTCGCTTTTTATTTAAGTTTTGTCGCCTTTTCTTGTCTGTGTGTGTGTCTCTGTGTGTCGCGTGTGTGTCTGTGTGTATGTGTTTGTGTGTGTGTATGTGTCTGTCTGTGTGTGCGTGTGTGTGTGTTAGTGTCTGTCTGTTAGTGTGTGTGTCATGTGTGTGTATGGTGTGTGTGCGTGTGTATGTCTGTGTTTGTGTGAGTGTGGGTGTGTGTGTGTGTGTGTCTCTGAGTGTCTGTGTTTTTGTGTCTTGCAAATGAACACCTTTGTCCAGTAATTTTAATATGAATCATATAAATGACCAAACAAGCAGAAGAACCGACCGACTGAGTAACAAAGTTACCAACATGTGTCTCTGCAGAGTCTTGAAAGTGAGTCAGCATCCGTTGTTTTAAGATGTGACTGAAACAGGAAGCTGATAAAACTGATCGGGATCTAAAATTACTAAGTAATGCTGATAAACATCCAGGATCTATCTCCACCGCCGCCGATGGAAAATTCAAGAGTACTAATTGAAGTGGTTTCCGTGTTTTTATTCTTTCGTCTGTAGTCTGTGCGACTCCTGAAACTCAAACACTTCTCAGACTTATTTCTCGCACTGTTTTAACAACTTTATTCCACATCTACCACATCATTAAACAGCATTTAAAGGACTGGGGCCCTATTTTACTTTGGAGCATTACTATTATGATGGAGGATTTGCACCGTAATATTTTTATTTGTAATCTTCTGCATGTGTGTGTGCTGCTGTGTGTGTGTGTGTTTGTGCTGCTGTGTGTGTGTGTGCTGCTGTGTGTCCCTGTGTTGTAACAAGCATAATTATTGTTTGTACTGTGCACGAGCCTAGGAGCATTTTACTAATGCTCTGTTAAAAATAACAATGAAATGTTGCGTTATTGACTTTAGACCAGGTTTTGTTGGTCAACCGCAGCGTTCACTTCCTGCTGCCTCAAGATAGCAATACTCCCAGAATGCACCTGAACATACCTCCCTGTAAGACCCAAGCGCCCAGAATGCACCTGAACACACCTCCCTGTAAGACCAGCACACCCAGAATGCACCTGATCACACCTCCCTGTAAGACCAGCCGCCCAGAATGCACTGAACACACACACCTCCCTGTAAGACCAGCACGCCCAGAATGCACCTGAACACACCTCCCTGTAAGACCAGCCGCCCAGAATGCACCTGAACACACCTCCCTGTAAGACCAGCACGCCCAGAATGCACCTGAACACACCTCCCTGTAAGACCAGCCGCCCAGAATGCACCTGAACACACACCTCCCTGTAAGACCCAGCCGCCCAGAATGCACCTGAACACACCTCCTGTAAGAAACACACACAGACGAGACAGACAGACAAAGACAGACAGACAGACAGACAGACAGACAGACAGACAGACAGACAGACAGACAGACAAACAAACACACACACACATGCATTTACTTTCATTTTATGAAACAAAGTGGATAAATATTTACTGAGACTGTGGGCGAGGTTGTTGTTGGAGTTTTGGGGAGGACCGCAGCTTCAGTGTGTGTGTGTGTGTATGTTTGTATGTATGTGTGTGTGTGTGTGCGAAATATGGATATCAGAGCCTTTTCTGTTTCCAAAATAAAAGCATGTGTCTCTTTATGTTTACTCCAGGTTATAAATAGGTAAAGGGTGACAGCTGGTGGCTGAAGAGTGGAACTGCATCTTCTACTAAACAAGTAGGAAGAAGTAAAAAAAATTTGTAAACTTTTCTGGTCCTATACCCCTTTCTATTTATGTACGATAGTTAAATACAAAAAAATTTAATCATTCTCTTATTCATGTAAGTGTATAAACACATACATACAAGCATATATACATACTTGCAAATACATATACGCACATGCATACACAAAAACACTTATCCAGCTATCTATTATGAAATAATGGAGTCAGTCGTCTACAACATTTCAGGGAACATTACAGTTCTTCTCTTTAGCACCTCTAGCTAGAGCTGGGACGATATGCAGCAAAGTAGCTGTTTAACAAAAGAAAAGGTGGGGTTTGAACTCTAGACCTTCAGACTGAGGAGCAGTTTCTCTTCCAGTTGAACTCTCAGGAACTCTGGAAAGTCTTCTCAATATTTCAGTGAAGGTTCAACTTCCCAGGTTATCATTGGTTATCACTTATGTCTTGGGAAGAGTTTAAGTGTTTTTCAAGGGAATCTATTCACATTTAAGATATTTTTAATGGATTATCTGCATGTTTAAGATGTTTTAAGGGACAACAGAAGCCAAAGACAGACTTTGTGTCTCTGCAGGTTGATGAGCGTCTCTGTGTGTTGATAGGTCCACGGAGATGGTCCGTTGGGAAGGCGGCAGGCAACGACCAGCAGGCGCGGGTTCAATCCCGCCTCAGGTACTTCACACCAGGAGTGTTTGTATTTGATGAATGGGTGTGTTTCAGGCTTGTGAATTTACAGCGATTTCAACTTAGGAACTTACGAATTTCTGACAATTTCACTTGAACTGGTCAATTTACGAGGATTTCAACAACTGGCCAATTTACGAGGATTTCAACTTGCGAGCAACTGAATTTGCGATTTCAACTTGGGAACTCACGAATTTACAACGATTTCAACTTGGGAGCTCCGCGAATTTCAGGCGATTTCAGCTTAGCGTACTACTTGCGATGATTTCCACTTGCATTTAGCATTTAAAAGAAATTATTTTAAGAAGTTGTTTTAACTTCACATTAGTTTGTTGTCTACAGGCTGTTGCAGATTAAAAGCCACGATGAAATGATCATATGCATATTGGCGGTAGTGGAGGTGAAAGTTACGCCCTCCTCTTCTGTAGTCCCTCAGGTTCATTGTGCTTAATTACAGCAGCACAGCATCAGCAGCAGGACGACTGAGCACTGAGCACGACTTTGAAGAAGGTGGAGTAACCCAAAGGGCTCCATGTACACTAACACAGTTCTTCTGTTGTATCACACTGCAAATATTGGTCGGTAAATCAAAATACCAGTAATTCCCTGGGCGCCTCCCTGAGATATTAGAGATAACCAGGTTATCATACAAGCTCACTCTGCTCATGCCTGATTAGACTCTACACTAAAGATTCTTCCCTCTGTCTGGCCTCGAATTGCAAACCAAACATGCCCCTTCCCCAATCTCTGCATCTGAGAGCGGGACTTCTTTCCTCCTCTGAGAAGAGCTCTTACAGCAGGGGTCTGGGTTCTGGGGCACACCACCAGCTGGATACCGTTGTTTCCTTTACATAGAGGTTTTTACAGTGGTACCAACCTGAGTGATTTAACATTAGAGATGAAACAATTCAGCCAGAAGTTTTGGTCTACTGAAGGAACAGTCTGGTTGTGTAGTTTTAGGTCTTTGGAGAACCGCTTAGACCAGCGTGGGGGGTGTTCGTCAGTGGAGTCAGCGATAGTGCACGGCAACACAGCGGTCTCTCCCACTGAGTGGTAGATCATCTCATACTGTAGTCTCAACTTGTACAACAAACTGCTAACACACTGCTGTTGGTTCATCACCAGACATCTGTAGTTTGTAAAGTCTGTTGCTGTGACGTTGGAAACATGAAGAGCTGATGTGTTTGTCACCACTTGGTATCTTCCTCTAACATTGTCCATCACTGATGTCGTCTTGTCCCCAAAAACTCTGCTCCACGGTTCTTGCTCATATCTAGAGTCCAGTTTGAGCCACTGGATATCCAGATTATCAGCTGCTCCCTTACATGGCAGGTACACTGTTTCTCCAAGTCTCAGTCTGAAAAGTATCCCTGTCCGATATATTAAAGTACAAACAGTAACAGTGAAGTTGTTGTCATGCGTCCGTTGCCCTCAGTCCAACACTCCTCGGTACCGGCCGGAGTCTGAATGGGTCAGGTTGAGGATGGTGTAAGAAGAAGGATTCACCGAGCTGACAAGTCGTTGTTTCAGGTGTTGAGGTACTGAGGAGCTGTTGGACCAGAGGTCAGAGGTGTTCCACAGGACGAGCTTCTCCTCACCAACAGATCTAGAGATCAGGCAGGAGGTGGTGTTCTTGGGGAGCTTGAAAGTGGAAGAGGACCATTCCTCTCTAAGGATGATCCGTTCTTGAGCATGGATGTAGTTGATGAGAGCAAACAGCAGGAAGGAGAGCTCCGTGACTGCAGCCATTCTGCTCCGAGGTCTACAAACACTGACACCACTCAGCTCATATACGCTCTACACCAACCCTCATCAGCTGCTGCTCTTTATCTGGTATCAAACATTACTTCTTTATCTCATCATTAAAGGAAACGTTGTAGCATAGCTCTCTATCCAGTAATCAATGTCCTTTACATGACCCTAAAATCAAACAGGTGGACGTGTCTTCATACACACATTATTCAGAGAGGGGAGAGAGGACTCTGTGTGTGTGTGTGTATTTGGGTGTGTGTGTGTGTGTGTGTATGTATTTGTGTGTGTGTGTGTGTGTGTTTGTATTTGTGTGTGTGTGTGTGTGTGTGTGTATTTGTGTGTGTGTGTGTCTGTATTTGTGTGTGTATTTGTGTGTGTGCGTGTATTTGTATGTGTGTGTGTGCGTGCGTGTGTATGTGTGTGTACGTATTTTGTGTGTGTGTATGTGTTTGTATGTGTGTATGTATTTGTGTGCATGTGTGTGTATGTATTTGTGTGTGTGTGTATGTATTTGTGTGTGTTTGTATGTGTGTATGTGTGTGTATTTGTATGTGTGTGTATGTATTTGTGTGTGTATATTTGTGTGTGTGTTTGTATTTGTGTGTGTGTGTTTGTGTGTATTTTGTACTACGTATTCAGGTCATTATATTATACTTTATTCAAATGATATTGATAGTTTTTATGAGAAGAGAGGTCCAGGGTAAAGCACAGTTCATTGCATTCTCTCTGTACTTTGTACTTTTAAATGCACATGACAATACACTTGAACTTATTATGGTCTGTTTCTGCCTGTTTAGGTATTGGAGTTTCCTAAATGACTCTTTAATGGAGCACTCTAGATTTAGGGGGTCTCGTCCGGAGGCTGCTTCATGTCATGGTGAGTGTTGATTGGCTGATACTCGTCTAACATAATTTTCTATAAAAGTGACCGTTTCCACAAAAACAAAAACAGAGCAATGGGAAGACAAAAAAGTCCAGGGTGCTCAGGAAGTTCAATCAAATGCTTGAAGGTGCTCTTTGGGGTCAGGAATTCAATTGCATGTAGAGGAAAAGAAAAAATCCAAGGCACTCTTCTTCAAAATTACTCAAAAAGCATGCGTTGCTTCTCCCAAAGTCTTTTAAATTTTCTATCATGAAATTGCCAGTAAAATAAAGGCTTTTTAAGTAATTTTGAAGAACACAGAGCAATTTATGGTTTAGCAGTGGTTTTTTGTCGCTTTTATTTAAGTTTTTGTCGCTTTTCTTGTCTGTGTGTGTGTCTCTGCGTGTGCGTGTGTGTCTGTGTGTATGTGTTTGTGTGTGTATGTGTCTGTCTGTGTGTGCGTGTGTGTGTTAGTGTCTGTCTGTTAGTGTGTGTGCATGTGTGTGTGTGTGTGTGTATGTGCGTGTGTATGTCTGTGTTTGTGTGAGTGTGGGTGTGTGTGTGTGTGTGTCTCTGAGTGTCTGTGTGTGTGTCTTGCAAATGAACACCTTTGTCCAGTAATTTTAATATGAATCATATAAATGACCAAACAAGCAGAAGAACCGACCGACTGAGTAACAAAGTTACCAACATGTGTCTCTGCAGAGTCTTGAAATGAGTCAGCATCCGTTGTTTTAAGATGTGACTGAAACAGGAAGCTGATAAAACTGATCGGGATCTAAATTACTAAGTAATGCTGATAAACATCCAGGATCTATCTCAACGACGCCGATGGAAAATTCAAGAGTACTAATTGAAGTGGTTTCCGTGTTTTTTTTATTCTTTCAGTCTGTAGTTTCACAGCGACTCCTGAAACTCAAACACTTCTCAGACTTATTTCTGCGACTGTTTTAACAACTTTATTCCACATCTACCACATCATTAAACAGCATTTAAAGGACTGGGGGCCCTATTTTACTTTGGAGCATTACTATTATGATGGAGGATTTGCACCGTAATATTTTTATTTGTAATCTTCTGCATGTGTGTGTGCTGCTGTGTGTGTGTGTGTGTGTGCTGCTGTGTGTGTGTGTGCTGCTGTGTGTCCCTGTGTGTGTAACAAGCATAGTGTGTGTGTGCTGTGCACGAGCCTAGGAGCATTTTACTAATGCTCTGTTAAAATAACAATGAAATGCTGCGTTATTGACTTTAGACCAGGTTTTTGTTGGTCAACGGCGCGTTCACTTCCTGCTGCCTCAAGATAGCAATACTCCCAGAATGCACCTGAACATACCTCCCTGTAAGACCCGCACGCCCAGAATGCACCTGAACACACCTCCCTGTAAGACCAGCACACCCAGAATGCACCTGATCACACCTCCCTGTAAGACCAGCACGCCCAGAATGCACCTGAACACACCTCCCTGTAAGACCAGCACGCCCAGAATGCACCTGAACACACCTCCCTGTAAGACCAGCACGCCCAGAATGCACCTGAACACACCTCCCTGTAAGACCAGCACGCCCAGAATGCACCTGAACACACCTCCCTGTAAGACCAGCACGCCCAGAATGCACCTGAACACACCTCCCTGTAAGACCAGCACGCCCAGAATGCACCTGAACACACCTCCCTGTAAGAAACACACACAGACAGACAGACAGACAGACAGACAGACAGACAGACAGACAGACAGACAGACAGACAGACAGACAGACAGACAGACAAACAAACAAACACACACACCCATGATTTACTTTCCATTTTATGAAACAAAGTGAATGAATATTTACTGAGACTGTGGAGCGGAGTTGTTGTTGGAGTTTTGGGGGGGACAGCAGCTTCAGTGTGTGTGTGTGTGTATGTTTGTATGTATGTGTGTGTGTGTGTCTGAAATATGGATATCAGAGCCTTTTCTGTTTCCAAAATAAAAGCATGTGTCTCTTTATGTTTACTCCAGGTTATAAATAGGTAAAGGGTGACAGCTGGTGGCTGAAGAGTGGAACTGCATCTTCTACTAAACAAGTAGGAAGAAGTAAAAAAAATTTGTAAACTTTTCTGGTCCTATACCCCTTTCTATTTATGTACGATAGTTAAATACAAAAAAATTTAATCATTCTCTTATTCATGTAAGTGTATAAACACATACATACAACACATACATCCAGCTATCTATTATGAAATAATGGAGTCAGTCGTCTACAACATTTCAGGGAACATTACAGTTCTTCTCTTTAGCACCTCTAGCTAGAGCTGGGACGATATGCAGCAAAGTAGCTGTTTAACAAAAGAAAAAGGTGGGATTTGAACTCTCGACCTTCAGACTGAGGAGCAGTTTCTCTTCCAGTTGAACTCTCAGAACTCTGGAAAGTCTTCTCAATATTTCAGTGAAGGTTCAACTTCCCAGGTTATCATTGGTTATCACTTATGTCTTGGGAAGAGTTTAAGTGTTTTTCAAGGAATCTATTCACATTTAAGATATTTTTAATGGATTATCTGCATGTTTAAGATGTTTTAAGGGACAACAGAAGCCAAAGACAGACTTTGTGTCTCTGCAGGTTGATGAACGTCTCTGTGTTGATCGTCCACGGAGATGGTCCAGTGGGAAGGACGGCGCCTGACGACCAGCAGACGCGGGTTCAATCCCCGCCTCAGGTACTTCACACAGGAGTGTTTGTGATGAATGAGTGTGTTTCAGGCTTGTGAATTTACAGCGATTTCAACTTGGGAACTTACGAATTTACGACAATTTCAACTTGCGAACTGACGAATTTACGAGGATTTCAACAACTGACGAATTTACGAGGATTTCAACTTGCGAACTGACGAATTTACAACGATTTCAACTTGGGAACTCACGAATTTACAACGATTTCAACTTGGGAGCTCACGAATTTACGACGATTTCAGCTTGCGTACTTGCGATGATTTCCACTTGCGATTTAGCATTTAAAAGAAATTATTTTAAAGTTGTTTTAACTTCACATTAGTTTGTTGTCTGCAGGCTGTTCAGCAGAAAGTATTTAATTATTTAAGTATCTTAGTGTGTAACGAGACGGAGAGCTTTGGCTTTGAATGTTTATGTACGTGCGATTGTATGTATATATGTCCTTATGTGTGTATATGTATGTATGTGTGTATATGTCTGTATGTGTATATGTCTGTATGTGTGTATATGTATGTGTATATGTATGTATGTGTGTATATGTCTGTATGTGTATATCAATCAATCAACTTAATTCAAGACACAGAGGTCCCTAGACAACACAATACAGATATGTATATGTATAAATATAAAACAATACAAAACATATACATATATGTATGTATGTGTGTATATGTATGTGTGTAAATGTCTGTAGGTGTGTATATGTATGTCTGTATGTGTGTATATGTATGTATGTGTGTATATGTATGTGTGTATATGTCTGTATGTGTGCGTGTATATGTCGGTATGTGTGTAAATGTATGCGTATATTTCTGTATGTGTGTATATGTCTGTATGTGTGTAAATGTATGCGTATTTGTCTGTATGTGTGTATATGTCTGTATGTGTGCGTGTATATGTCTGTATGTGTGTAAATGTATGCGTATATTTCTGTATGTGTGTATATGTCTGTATGTGTGTAAATGTATGCGTATTTGTCTGTATGTGTGTATATGTCTGTATGTGTGTATATGTCTGTATGTGTATATGTCTATATGTGTGTATATGTATGTGTATATGTCTGTATGTGTGTAAATGTATGTGTATATATCTGTACGTGTGTATATTTATGTGTATATGTTGGTATGTGTGGATATGTATGTGTCTTTATGTGTGTATATGTATGTATGTATATATGTCTTTATGCAGGTCTCCCTTGCAAAAGAGATTTTTAATCTTAATGGGCTTCTCCTGGTTAAATAAAGGATAAATAAAAAAATAAATAAATAAATAAATGTGTGTATATGTATGTGTCTTTATGTGTGTATGTGTTTGTATGTGTGTATATGTATCTATATATGTCTGTATGTGTGTAGGTCTGTATTTGTGTATATATGTATGTATATATGTCTGTATGCTGAGGATTTGGTTTTTGGTTTCTTGCCTGTACTGAAATGTACGTGTTGTTATTTATCTTTTTATTTGTTTCAACATCTTCAAACTAAACTAAAACCTTTTAGATCGTTCATCAATGAAGTTCCTCTCAGAGAAATGCATCAAATAAAAGACTTAAAACTAAGTTTTAGGACTCCCAAAATGAAGTTGCAGTTCCACTCTTCATCCACCATGTGTCACCCTTTACCTATTTATAACATGGGGTAAACATACACACATACACATGCTTTTATTTTGGTAACAGAAAAGGCTCTTTAGTTTATTTTGAAAATGACAATGAAGCTTAACTAACAAGATGTAACTGTTCACTTATTTATGTATCTATATATACACATACATATATACATATAAACATATATACACATATATACAGTACAGGCCAAAGTTTAGACACACCTTCTCATTCAATGCGTTTCCTTTTTTATTTTCATGACTATTTACATTGTAGATTCTCACTGAGGCATCAAAACTATGAATGAACACATATGGAATTATGTACTTAACAAACAAGTGTGAAATTACTGAAAACATGTCTTATATTTTAGATTCTTCAAAGTAGCCACCCTTTGCTTTTTTATTAATAAGGGAAAAACTTCCACTAATGAACCCTGACAAAGCACACCTGTGAAGGTAAAACCATTTCAGGTGACTACCTCATGAAGCTCATTGAGAGAACACCAAGGGTTTGCAGAGTTATCAAAAAAGCAAAGGGTGGCTACTTTGAAGAATCTAAATATAAGATACATGTTTTCAGTTATTCTAATTTTTGTTAAGTACATGATTCTATATGTGTTCATTCATAGTTTTGATGCTTCAGGAATCGACAATGTAAATAATCATAAAATAAAGGAAACGCATTGAATGAGAAGGTGTAGCCAAACTTTGCTGTACTGTAAAAAATATAAACATATGCAGCAAAGTAGCTGTTTAACATAAGAAAAATGAGTCTGAATGGTTGAGTGCAGAATGTGCAAAATAAAATATATATAGAAAAACACAAAGGTGGGATTTGAACTCACAACCTTCAGACTTCAGGTTTTTTCAAGGATTCTATTCACATTTAAGATGTTTTTAATGGATTATCTGCATGTTTAAGATGTTTTAAGGGACAACAGAAGCTAAAGACAGACTTTGTGTCTCTGCAGGTTGATGAACGTCTCTGTGTTGATCGTCCACGGAGATGGTCCAGTGGGAAGGACGCAGACCTCCGACCAGCAGACGCGGGTTCAATCCCCGCCTCAGGTACTTCACACCAGGAGTGTTTGTGATGAATGAATGTGTTTCAGGCTTGTGAATTTACAGCGATTTCAACTTGGGAACTGACGAATTCTGAGGATTTCAACTTACGCGAGCTCCGAATTCCACGACGATTTCAACTTGCGTTACTACGATCATTTCCACTTGCGATTTAGCATTTAAAAGAAATAATTTTAAAGTTGTTTTAACTTTAGATTAGTTTGTTGACTGCAGGCTGTTCAGCAGAAAGTATTTAAGTATCTTCGTGTGTAACGAGAAGGAGAGCTTTGGCTTTGAATGTGTATGTACGTGCGTTTGTATGTATATATGTCCTTATGTGTGTATATGTATGTGTATATGTGTGTATATGAATGTGTATATGTATGTATGTGTGTATATGTCTGTATGTTTATATGTATGTGTGTTTATGTATGTGTACATGTCTGTATGTGTGTATATGTATGTGTATATCAATCAATCAACTTAATTCAAGATACAGAGGTCCCTAGACAACACAATACAGATATATATATATATATATATATATATATATATATATATATATATATATATATATATAAATATAAAAGGATACAAAACATATACGTATATGTCTGTATGTGTGTATATGCATGTATAGATTTCTGCATGTGTGTATATGTTGGTATGTGTGTATATGTATTTGTGTATGTCTCTATGTTTATATATGTATGTGTATATGTCTATATGTGTATATGTATGTATATATGTCTGTATGTGTATATATGTCTGTATGTGTATATGTATGTATGTATGTATGTATGTATATATATATATGTATGTATATATATGTCTGTATGCTGAGGATTTTGTTTTTGGTTTCTTGCCTGTAGTGAAATGTACATGTTGTTATTTATCTTTTTATTTGTTTTAACATCTTCAAACTAAACTAAATCTTTTTAGATCGTTTATCAATAAAGTTCCTCTCAGAGAAATGCATCAAATAAAAGACTTAAAACTAAGTTTTAGGACTCACAAAATGAAGATGCAGTTCCACTCTTCATCCACCAGGTGTCACCCTTTACCTATTTATAACCTGGAGTAAACATGAAGAGACACATGCTTTTATTTTGGTAACAGAAAAGGCTGTTTTAGTTTATTTTGAAAATGATAAATAACAACAAACAATGAAGCTTAACTTACAACATGTAACTGTTCACTTATTTGTCTATATATACACATACATATATACATATATACAAACATAAACATATGCAGCAAAGTAGCTGTTTAACATAAGAAAAGGGAGTCTGAATGCTTGAGAGCACCTTGTGCAAAATAAAATATATATAGAAAAACACAAAGGTGGGATTTGAACTCACAACCTTCAGACTGTGGAGCAGTTTCTCTTCCAGTTGAGCTCTCAGGACTCTTGCAAGTTTTCTCAATATTTCAGTGAAGGTTCAACTTCCCAGGTTATCATTGGTTATCACTTATGTCTTGGGAAGAGTTTAAGGGTTTTTTCAAAGGATTCTATTCACATTTAAGATGTTTTTAATTGATTATCTGCATGTTTAAGATGTTTTAAGGGACAACACAAGCCAAAAACAGACTTTGTGTCTCTGCAGGTTGATGAACGTCTCTGTGTTGATCATCCTCGGAGATGGTCCAGTGGGAAGGACGCAGACCTCCGACCAGCAGACGCAGGTTCAATCCCCGCCTCAGGTACTTCACACAAGAGTGTTTGTGATGAATGAATGTGTTTCAGGCTTGTGAATTTACAGCAGTTTCAACTTACGAATTTACAAACACTTCTACTTGCCAACTGATGAATTTACGACAATTTCCACCTACAAATTCACAACGATTTCTACTTGCACTGATTTCCACTTGCGAATTCATGACAACTTAGACTGTTCAGCAGAAAGTATTTAATATAATAATAATAATAAATTGAATTTATATAGCGCTTTTCATGGACTCAAAGTCGCTTAAAGTATCTTAGTGTGTAACATTTTGGCTACACTGCATGCGTAACGTATGAGGAGCGATCGCAGAGCAGATGTGCTGCTGAACTTATCTTTTAACCATCTACACCTGCAGCACCACACGCCGTAGGATTGTATGAGTCACAGTGAAACAAATATGTCTGTATGTGTGTATATGTATGTGTATATGTCTGTATGTGTGTATATGTATGTGTATATGTCTATGTGTGTATATGTATGTGTATATGTCTGTATGTGTGTATATGTATGGATATATGTCTGTATGTGTTTATATGTATGTGTATATGTCTATATGTGTGTATATGTATGTGTATATGTCTGTTTGTGTGTATATGTATGGATATATGTATGTAAGCTGAGGATTTGCAGTTCCACTCTTCAGCCACCAGGTGTCATCCTTTACCTATTTATTACCTGGAGTAAACATGAAGATACACATGCTTTTATTTTGGTAACAGAAAAGGCTATGAGCTCCATATTTCTGACTCCCTCTCTTGGTCCCTGCATGTTTGTTCAGTTATATATATATAAAAAAAGGCACAACAGAGACTGTACTATTTGAGATGCTTAAATAAGTTTGGGATGTCCACAAAAAACTCTCATCAACTTTTACCGAACCACAAAAGAAAGCATGTTAACTGGAAGCATGTCGGTTTGGTTTGGTAACATAACAGAACATGATCACAGGCTGCTATTGAAGATAGTGAAATCAGCTTCTAAATCAGCTTCTAAAATCATAGAACCACCATTACCACAGCTGCTTGATATCTACACAAGCTGCTGCAGAAGGAAAGCGCCTACGGAGCATGGGTGCTCGGACATCCTGCCATAGAGACAGTTTTTACCCTCAGGCAGTGAGACACTTAGTAATGTAGTGATGTGGATTTATTTATTTGATGATGTTTTTATTCTTCTCTATTTCAGTGATGGCTGTGATAGATTTTATCTTGCTACACATATTAGATTGCACTACGTATAAAGGTAATTTTATTATATTTTATTCAAATTATATTGATAGTTTTTATGAGAAGAGAAGGCCAGGGCAAAGCACATTTCATTGCATTCTCTCTGTACTTTGTACTTTTAAATCCACATGACAATACACTTGAAATTGAACTTATTATGGTCTGTTTCTGCTCATTAAAGGAGCGCTCTAGATTTAGGGGGACTCACCCGGAGCGAGACCAGAGCCAGAGACGCTTCTGCGAGGTTGCTTCATGTCATGGTGAGTGTTGATTGGCTGTTATTCGTCTAACATCTACCAACCAGATAGTGTTGTGGGTGGGACATGAAGTGAGACTCAGTGGTGAGTGAAACGGGAGCAGAGGGAGAGACTCAGAGCTGTAGCTGAGACGAAGTAGAACACCTTTAATTTCATTAACTTTATAATAAAACACAGATACAGATCATCTGCAAACTGCCAAATATGGGACAGAGCCTTTCCAGTTGCTGCTCCACGACGGTGGAAGCTGCTGCCTTCACATATCAGATGTGCTCCCTCCATTTCTATTTTTATATCTCAGATAAAGACCCATTATAACTCTCTATTCTCTCAATCTGTTCTCATCATGTCTATCAGTCTGGGTTTGGGAACTGCTGCTTGTTGTTGGCGTTGGGATCTTCTTAGATTAATGTGTGTTTAAATGTGCTCTAGAAATCAACTTTACTTACTGAAAGTTAACATAAGAAACATTTTACAGACCAAGAGATATGTTGCTTATAATAATTAATCAGAAATCACAATCAGAACAAGTTTTATTGTTTATTAAGTGTAATGTTTATTAAAAAGACGATAGAGTATAGATACAGACCAAGATATAATAACAAGTTTATAACACTGACAACACTGCAAGATACAATTATTATAAGTTCATTAAAGACAATTCATATTCCTTCATATATAATAAAAAAACATCACATCATCTTTAGATTTGAAATAAAACATATGGAACACACACACCACACTCACACTCACACACACAGACACACACACAGAGACATACAGAGACACACACTCACATATTCTACACTAATATATATACAATATAATGTCATCTACATATATACACAACATACTAATACAGACAAATGTTCACTTCTAACATTCAAAACTTATTTTATATTATAATAATAATCATTTTGTATTTATGTCTTAATTCCCATCATTTCTGTTTGTTGTTTTTGTCTTTTGTGTTCTAGTTTAAATGTTTTCTCTGCATAAATGTGTCCCATCCCTTGTTCTTAAAGCCAGTGTATACCAGGCTGTTTTAAAGCCAGTGATGAAATGATCATATATGCATATTAAGTGTGTGTGTGAGCTGAAATCTGCGCTCCTCTCCGTGTCCTCAGGTTCACAGCGACTACAGCAGCAACGAGCATCAACAGCAGGACACTGAGCACTGAGCATCGCACTTTGAAGAAGGTGGAGTAAATCCCAAAGGGCTCCATGTACACTAACACAGTTCTCTCTGTTGAAACACACTGATGATCATATCCGTCATAAACTGTACACCAGTACTCCCCTGCGTCTCCCACTGAGATATTAGAGATAACCAGGCTCCTATTATTATAGTACCTGATCACTCTGCTCATGCTCTGATCAGACTCTACAGTAAAGATTCTTCCCTCTGTTCGCTTCGATTTGATAAACCAATCATGCCCCTCACCCTCTCCCCTAACTCTGCATCTGAGAGTGACTTCTTCTCCCTCTGAGAAGAGCTCGACAGCAGGGGGGCCAAATTTGGGACACACAACCAGAAAATAATGTTGCTCTCTCATAGAGGCTTTACAGGAGTACCGACCTGAGAGATTTAACATTAGAGATGAAAACACCAGCGAGTAGTTTTGGTCTACTGAAGGAACAGTCTGGTTTAGTTGTCCTAGGTCAGCGGAGAACAGATTAGACCAACGTGGGGGCTGTTCATCAGTGGAGTCAGTGATAGAGCACGGCAACACAGCGGTCTCTCCCACTGAGCCGTAGATTCTCTCAGACTGTAATTCCAACCGTACATCGTAACTGCTAACACACTGCTGTTGGTTCATCACCAGACAGTTGTACCATTTAATGTCTGTTGCTGTGACGTTGGAAAAACGAAGAGCTGATGTGTCTGTCACTTCTTGGTATCTTCCTCTAACATTGTCCATCACTGATGTCGTATTGTCCCCAAAAACTCTGCTCCATGGTCCTGGCTCAGATCTAGAGTCCTGTTTGAGCCACTGGACATCCAGATTATCAGCTGCTCCCTCACATGCGGAGGTCCACTGTGTCTCCAAGTCTCAGTATGAAAAGTAACCCTGTCCGATATATTAAAGTACAAACAGTAATAGTGAAGTTGTTGTCATGCGTCCACGTTGCCCTCAGTCCAGCACTCCTCGGTACCGGCCGAGAGTCTGAATGGGTCAGGTCGTGGATGGTGTAAGAAGACGTTTTCACCGAGCTGACAAGTCGTTGTTTCAGGTGTTGAGGTACTGAGGAGCTGTTGGACCAGAGTTCAGAGTTGTTGGACCAGAGGTCAGAGGTGTTCCACAGGACAAGCTTCTCCTCACCAACACATCTGGAGATCAGGCAGGAGTTGGTGTTCTCGGGAGGTTGAAGATGTAAGACTTTCCTTCCTCTCTGATGATGATCTGTTCTTGTGCATGGATGTAGTTGATGAGAGCAAACAGCAGGAAGGAGAGCTCTGTGACTGCAGCCATTTTGCTCCGAGGTCTGCAAACACTGACACCACTCAGCTCATAATCCGCTCTAAACCAACCCTCATCAGCATTTGCTCTTTATCTGTAATCAAACATGACTTCTTTATCTCATCATCAGAGGAAACTTTGCAGCATAGCTCTCTACCAGTACTTAATGTCCGCTTACACAAGTCTAAAACCACAGATGCTGACGGTTCTACATACACACATTATTCAGAGAGTAGAGAGGGGGAGGTGTCTGTGTGTGTGTGTGTGTGTGTATGTCTGTGTGTGTGTGTGTGTATGTCTGTGTGTGTGTGTGTGTGTGTGTGTGTGTGTGTGTGTGTGTGTGTGTGTGTGTGTGTGTGTGGGTCTGTCTGTCTGTCTGTCTGTCTGTGTGTGTGTGTGTGTGTGTTGGGGGGCTGTGAGTCCTAGCAATCCCAAAGCAAAAGCTTCAAGGTCAACATTGTTTGACACATTCACCACCCCAACCAACTTCCTTAGGCAGATTTTTTGGCATTTTATACTACTTGCTACCGTAGTCGTGCTGTGATCATGAAATATGCTTCCCATTGAAATACATTAGTTCACAACCTCAATAGATTAAGTAATGCGTGACCATTTCACAAACTGCCGTGAGACTGGGTTGGTATATGTCTGTATGTGTGTATGTCTGTATGTTTTTGTATTTCTGTTTTCTTTTATTTTAAATCTAAAGATTATGTGATGTTTTATATTATATATGAAGGAATATGAATTCCCCACTCAGCTCATACTCTCTACACCAACCCACATCAGTACTTTATCTGTTGTAATCAAACATGACTTCTTTATCTCATCATCAGAGGAAACATTGCAGCATCAGCTCTCTATCCAGTAATCACTGTCCTTTACGGAGTCTAAACCCACAGAGGCTGACGTGTCTTCATGCACACTTTATTCAGACTGAAGAGAGAGGGGGAAGGAGTGTCTGAAATCATTTTAAAGTTGTTATAACTTTAGATTAGTTTTTGTCTGCAGGCTGTTCAGCAGAAAGTATTAAAGTATTTAAGTATCTTAGTGTGTAACGTAGGATTGTATGAGTCACAGCGAGATGAGTGCTTTGGCTTTGGGATTTCTGTCAGATTAATATAGTGGAGTAAAAGTGTCAATATTTCTCTCTGAAATGTTGTGGACTAGACTGCTGAAATGTGACTCCCCCCAACTCAGGACAGCAAAGTCTGACAATCATCTACTTTTCTATACTTGCAATGTGTGAGATCTACAAAAAGTCCTGAAAAGTCTGTCTTTGTCAGCCTTTGCAATCCCAAGTTAGGGGGGAGCAGTCCTTTTTTGGTGTGGGTTCATGGAGGCATTTAAGGTGTTTTTAATGGATTATCTGCATGTTTAAGATGTTTTAAGGGACAACAGAAGCTAAAGACAGACTTTGTGTCTCTGCAGGTTGATGAACGTCTCTGTGTTGATCGTCCATGGAGATGGTCCAGTGGGAAGGACGCCGATCAACGACCAGCAGACGTGGGTTCAATCCCTGCCTCAGGTACTTCACACAGGAGTGTTTGTGATGAATGAGTGTGTTTCAGGCTTCCAAATTTACAGCGATTTCAACTTGGGAACTCACGAATTTACGATGATTTCAACTTGCGAACTCATGAATTTACGACGATTTCAACTTGCGAGCTCACGAATTTACGACAACTTCAGCATACTTGCGTCAATTTAAACTTGTGTACTTGCGATGATTTCCACTTGCGAATTTATGACAATTTCAACTTGCGCATTAGCATTTAAAAGAGATCATTTTAAAGTTTTTTTTTGTCTGCAGGCTGTTCAGTAGAAAGTATTAAAGTACTTAAGTATCTTAGTGTAACGTTTTGGCTACACTGCACACGTAACGTATGAGGAGCGATGGCAGAGCAGATGTGCTGCTGAAAGTATCTTTTAACCGTCTACACCTGCAGCGCCACACGCCGTAGGATTGTATGAGTCACAGCGAGACATATATGTCTGTATGTGTGTATATGTACAGTATGTGTATATGTCTGTATATGTGTATATGTCTGTATGCTGAGAATTCTTTTGTTTTCTTGCCTGTACTGAAATTTACATGTTGTTATTGATCCTTTCATTTGTTTTAACATGTTCAAAATAAACTAAAGAAACTGAACTAAACCTTTTTGTATTTTTAGATGATTTATCAATGAAGTTCCTCTTAGAGAAATGCATAAAATAAAAGACTTCAAACTAAGTTTTAGGACTCCCAAAACGAAGATGCATTTCCACTCTTCAGCCACCAGGTGTCACCCTTTACCTATTTATAACCTGGAGTAAACATGAAGAGACACATGCTTTTATTTTGGTAATAGAGAAGGCTCTGAGCTCCATATTTCTTACTCCCTCGCTTGGTCCCTGCATGTTTGTTCAGTTATTTAAAAAAAAGGCACAACAGAGACTGTACTTTTTCAGAAATTTGGGATGACCACAAAAATACTCATCCACTTTTACCTATCCATTATATAAAGCATATTAATTAGTGATAATAGTGAAATAAGCTTCTGAAATCATAGAACCACCATTATCACAGCTACGTGATATCTACCCCAGCCGCTGCAGAAGGAAAGAGACACGTAGAGACAGTTTTTCCCCTCAGGCAGTGAGACACTCAGTGATGTAGTGATGTGGATTTATTTATTTGATGATGTTTTTATTCTTCTCTATTTCAGTGATGGCTGCGACAGATTTTATGTTGCTACACATATTAGATTGTACTATGTATAAAGGTAAGTTTGTTATATTTCATTCAAATTATAGTGATAGTTTTTATGAGAAGAGAGGACCAAGGTGAAGCACATTTCATTGCATTCTCTCTGTACTTTGTACTTTTAAATGCACATGACAATACACTTGAACTTTAACTTATTATGGTCTGTTTCTGCTCATTAAAGGAGCGCTCTAGATGTAGGGGGACTCACCCGGAGCGAGACCAGAGCCAGAGCCGGAGACTCTTCTGCTTGAGGCTGCTGCATGTCATGGTGAGTGTTGATTGGCTGTTACTCGTCTAAAATCTACCAACCAGATAGTGTTGTGGTCGGGACATGAAGAGAGACTCAGTGGTGAGTGTTGATTGGCTGTTAGTCATCTAACATCTACCAACCAGATAGTGTTGTGGGCGGGACATGAAGAGAGACTCAGTGATGAGTGAAACGGGAGCAGAGGGAGAGACTCAGAGCTGTAGCTGAGACAAAGTAGAACACCTTTTATTTCATTATCTCTATAATAAGACTCAGATACAGATCATCTGCAAACTGCCAAATATGGGACAGAGCCTTTCCAGTTGCTGCTCCACGACTGTGGAAGCTGCTGCCTTCACATATCAGATGTGCTCCCTCCATTTCTATTTTTATATCTTGCATAAAGACACATTTGAACTCTCTAATCTGTCCATCTGTTCTCTTCATGTCTATGATTCTGGGTTTGGGAACTGCTGCTTGTTGTTGGCGTTGGGATCTTCTTTTTGGGTGGTTTTGATGTTTATATTTTAATGTTCTTTTATTCAGCACTTTGGTCATATTAATGCGTGTTTAAATGTGCTCTAGAAATAAAAATTACTTACTGAAAGTTAACATAAGAAACATTTTACAGACCAAGAGATATGTTGCTTATAATTAATCAGAAATCACAATGAGAACAAGTTTTATTGTTAATTAAATTTAATGTTTATTAAACAGACGATAGATTTTAGATACACAAGACAAAACACCCAGATAAAACTATTTTAAAAATGACACACACACACACAAACACAGAGAATATAAATATCTTATATTCTATATTCCATATATAGAATATAATATCATCTACATATATACACAACATACTAATACAGACGATAAGGGAACATCTGCTCCCCTGTCAGGATCAAAGGTTACCTTCTAACATTCAAAATGTATTTTATATTATTATAATAATCATTGGTATTTATATCTTATTTCCCATCATTTCTGTTTGTTGTTTTTGTAATCTCACTCTCTGTCTGTTGTGTTTTATTTTAAATGTTTTCTCTGCATGAATGTGTCCCATCCCTTGTTTTAAAGCCAGTGTATACCAGGCTGTATTAAAGCCAGTGTATACCAGGCTGTTTTAAAGCCAGTGTATACCAGGCTGTATTAAAGCCAGTGTATACCAGGCTGTATTAAAGCCAGTGTATACCAGGCTGTTTTAAAGCCAGTGTATACCAGGCTGTTTTAAAGCCAGTGTATACCAGGCTGTTTTAAAGCCAGTGTATACCAGGCTGTATTAAAGCCAGTGTATACCAGGCTGTTTTAAAGCCAGTGTATACCAGGCTGTTTTAAAGCCAGTGTATACCAGGCCATATTAAAGCCAGTGTATAGCAGGCTGTATTAAAGCCAATGATGAAATGATCATATATGCATATTAAGTGTGTGTGTGAGGTGAAAGTTGCGCTCCTCTCTGTGTCCTCAGGTTCACAGCGACTACAGCAGCACAGAGCATCAGCAGCAGGACACTGAGCACTGAGCATCGCACTTTGAAGAAGGTGGAGTAAATCCCAAAGGGCTCCATGTACACTAACACAGTTCTCTCTGTTGTATCACACTGCAAATATTGGTCGGTAACTGCACACCAGTACTCCCCTGCGTCTCCCTCTGAGATATTAGAGATAACCAGGTTATCATACAAGCTCACTCTGCTCATGCTCTGATTAGACTCTACACTAAAGATTCTTCCCTCTGTTCGATTCGACTTTATAAACCAAACATGCCCCTTTCCCCAATCTCTGCATCTGAGAGTGACTTCTTCTCCCTCTGAGAAGAGCTCTACAGCAGGGGGCCCAAATTTGGGGCACACCACCAGCTGATACCGTTGCTCTCTCATAGAGGTTTTACAGTAGTACCAACCTGAGTGATTTAACATTAGAGATGAAAACACCAGCGAGAAGTTTTGGTCTACTGAAGGAACAGTCTGGTTGTGTAGTTTTAGGTCTTTGGAGAACCGCTTAGACCAGCGTGGGGGGTGTTCGTCAGTGGAGTCAGCGATAGTGCACGGCAACACAGCGGTCTCTCCCACTGAGTGGTAGATCATCTCATACTGTAGTCTCAACTTGTACAACAAACTGCTAACACACTGCTGTTGGTTCGCCCCCCACACATGTAGTTTTTATTAGTTTTTTGGTTTGGGGTTGGAAACACGAAGAGCTGATGTGTTTGTCACCACTTGGTATCTTCCTCTAACATTGTCCATCACTGATGTCGTCTTGTCCCCAAAAACTCTGCTCCACGGTTCTTGCTCATATCTAGAGTCCAGTTTGAGCCACTGGATATCCAGATTATCAGCTGCTCCCTTACATGGCAGGTACACTGTTTCTCCAAGTCTCAGTCTGAAAAGTATCCCTGTCCGATATATTAAAGTACAAACAGTAACAGTGAAGTTGTTGTCATGCGTCACGTTGCCCTCAGTCCAACACTCCTCTCGGTACCGGCCGGAGTCTGAATGGGTCAGGTTGAGGATGGTGTAAGAAGAAGGATTCACCGAGCTGACAAGTCGTTGTTTCAGGTGTTGAGGTACTGAGGAGCTGTTGGACCAGAGGTCAGAGGTGTTCCACAGGACGAGCTTCTCCTCACCAACAGATCTAGAGATCAGGCAGGAGGTGGTGTTCTTGGGGAGCTTGAAAGTGTAAGAGGACCATTCCTCTCTAAGGATGATCCGTTCTTGAGCATGGATGTAGTTGATGAGAGCAAACAGCAGGAAGGAGAGCTCCGTGACTGCAGCCATTCTGCTCCGAGGTCTACAAACACTGACACCACTCAGCTCATATACGCTCTACACCAACCCTCATCAGCTGCTGCTCTTTATCTGGTATCAAACATTACTTCTTTATCTCATCATTAAAGGAAACGTTGTAGCATAGCTCTCTATCCAGTAATCAATGTCCTTTACATGACCCTAAAATCAAACAGGTGGACATGTCTTCATACACACATTATTCAGAGAGGGGAGAGAGGACTCTGTGTGTGTGTGTGTATTTGGGTGTGTGTGTGTGTGTGTGTATGTATTTGTGTGTATGCGTGTGTGTGTTTGTATTTGTATGTGTGTGTGTGTGTGTGTGTGTATTTGTGTGTGTGTGTGTCTGTATTTGTGTGTGTATTTGTATGTGTGTTGTATTTGTGTGTGTGTGTGTATTTGTATGTGTGTGTGTGTGTGTATGTGTGTGTGTGTGTATGTATTGTATTTTGTGTGTGTGTATTGTGTGTTTGTGTTGTATGTTTGTATTTGTTTGTGTGTTTGTGTTATTTTTACTACGTATTCAGGTCATTATATTATACTTTATTCAAATGATATTGATAGTTTTTATGAGAAGAGAGGTCCAGGGTAAAGCACATTTCATTGCATTCTCTCTGTACTTTGTACTTTTAAATGCACATGACAATACACTTGAACTTATTATGGTCTGTTTCTGCCTGTTTAGGTATTGGAGTTTCCTAAATGACTCTTTAATGGAGCACTCTAGATTTAGGGGTCTCGTCCGGAGGCTGCTTCATGTCATGGTGAGTGTTGATTGGCTGATACTCGTCTAACATAATTTTCTATAAAAGTGACCGTTTCCACAAATCTAACAAAACAAAAACAGAGCAATGGGAGACAAAAAAGTCCAGGGTGCTCAGGAAGTTCAATCAAATGCTTGAAGGTGCTCTTTGGGGTCAGGAATTCAATTGCATGTAGAGGAAAAGAAAAATCCAAGGCACTCTTCTTCAAAATTACTCAAAAAGCATCGTGGTTTCTCCCAAAGTCTTTTAAATTTTCTATCATGAAATTGCCAGTAAAATAAAGGCTTTTAGTAATTTTGAAGAACACAGAGCAATTTATGGTTTAGCAGTGGTTTTTGTCGCTTTTATTTAAGTTTTTGTCGCTTTTCTTGTCTGTGTGTGTGTCTTGCGTGTGTGCGTGTGTGTCTGTGTGTATGTGTTTGTGTGTGTATGTGTCTGTCTGTGTGTGCGTGTGTGTGTTAGTGTCTGTCTGTTAGTGTGTGTGCATGTGTGTGTGTGTGTGTGTGTGCGTGTGTATGTCTGTGTTTGTGTGTGTGTGAGTGTGGGTGTGTGTGTGTCTCTGAGTGTCTGTGTGTGTGTGTGTCTTGCAAATGAACACCTTTGTCCAGTAATTTTAAAATGAATCATATAAATGACCAAACAAGCAGAAGAACCGACCGACTGAGTAACAAAGTTACCAACATGTGTCTCTGCAGAGTCTTGAAATGAGTCAGCATCCGTTGTTTTAAGATGTGACTGAAACAGGAAGCTGATAAAACTGATCGGGATCTAAATTACTAAGTAATGCTGATAAACATCCAGGATCTATCTCAACGACGCCGATGGAAAATTCAAGAGTACTAATTGAAGTGGTTTCCGGGTTTTTTTTATTCTTTCAGTCTGTAGTTTCACAGCGACTCCTGAAACTCAAACACTTCTCAGACTTATTTCTGCGACTGTTTTAACAACTTTATTCCACATCTACCACATCATTAAACAGCATTTAAAGGACTGGGGGCCCCTATTTTACTTTGGAGCATTACTATTATGATGGAGGATTTGCAACCGTATATTTTTATTTGTAATCTTCTGCATGTGTGTGTGCTGCTGTGTGTGTGTGTGTGTGCTGCTGTGTGTGTGTGTGCTGCTGTGTGTCCCTGTGTGTGTAACAAGCATAGTGTGTGTGTGCTGTGTACGAGCCTAGGAGCATTTTACTAATGCTCTGTTAAAATAACAATGAAATGCTGCGTTATTGACTTTAGACCAGGTTTTTGTTGGTCAACGGCGCGATCACTTCCCACTGCCTCAAGATAGCAATACTCCCAGAATGCACCTGAACACACCTCCCTGTAAGACCAGCACGCCCAGAATGCACCTGAACACACCTCCCTGTAAGACCAGCACGCCCAGAATGCACCTGAACACACCTCCCTGTAAGACCAGCACAACCAGAATGCACCTGAACACACCTCCCTGTAAGACCAGCACGCCCAGAATGCACCTGAACACACCTCCCTGTAAAGACCAGCACGCCCAGAATGCACCTGAACACACCTCCCTGTAAGACCAGCACACCCAGAATGCACCTGATCACACCTCCCTGTAAGACCAGCACGCCAGAATGCACCTGAACACACCCCCTGTAAGACCAGCACGCCCAGAATGCACCTGAACACACCTCCCTGTAAGACCAGCACCCCAGAATGCACCTGAACACACCTCCCTGTAAGACCAGCACGCCCAGAATGCACCTGAACACCCCTCCCTGTAAGACCAGCACGCAGAATGCACCGAAAACACACCTCCCTGTAAGACCAGCACGCCCAGAATGCACCTGAACACACCTCCCTGTAAGACGCACCCAGAATGCACCTGAACACACCTCCCTGTAAGAAACACACACAGACAGACAGACAGACAGACAGACAGACAGGCACAGACAAACAAACACAAACAGAACAGAACAAACAAACACACACACACACCCATGATTTTACTTTCCATTTTATGAAACAAAGTGAATGAATATTTACTGAGACCTGGAGCGGAGTTGTTGTTGGAGTTTTGGGGGACAGCAGCTTCAGTGTGTGTGTGTGTGTATGTGTGTATGTGTGTGTGTATGTATGTGTGTGTGTGTGTCTGAAATATGGATATCAGAGCCTTTTCTGTTTCCAAAATAAAAGCATGTGTCTCTTTATGTTTACTCCAGGTTATAAATAGGTAAAGGGTGACAGCTGGTGGCTGAAGAGTGGAACTGCATCTTCTACTAAACAAGTAGGAAGAAGTAAAAAAAATTTGTAAACTTTTCTGGTCCTATACCCCTTTCTATTTATGTACGATAGTTAAATACAAAAAAATTTAATCATTCTCTTATTCATGTAAGTGTATAAACACATACATACAAGCATATATACATACATCCAGCTATCTATTATGAAATAATGGAGTCAGTCGTCTACAACATTTCAGGGAACATTACAGTTCTTCTCTTTAGCACCTCTAGCTAGAGCTGGGACGATATGCAGCAAAGTAGCTGTTTAACAAAAGAAAAAGGTGGGATTTGAACTCTCGACCTTCAGACTGAGGAGCAGTTTCTCTTCCAGTTGAACTCTCAGAACTCTGGAAAGTCTTCTCAATATTTCAGTGAAGGTTCAACTTCCCAGGTTATCATTGGTTATCACTTATGTCTTGGGAAGAGTTTAAGTGTTTTTTCAAGGAATCTATTCACATTTAAGATATTTTTAATGGATTATCTGCATGTTTAAGATGTTTTAAGGGACAACAGAAGCCAAAGACAGACTTTGTGTCTCTGCAGGTTGATGAACGTCTCTGTGTTGATCGTCCACGGAGATGGTCCAGTGGGAAGGACGGCGCCTGACGACCAGCAGACGCGGGTTCAATCCCCGCCTCAGGTACTTCACACAGGAGTGTTTGTGATGAATGAGTGTGTTTCAGGCTTGTGAATTTACAGCGATTTCAACTTGGGAACTTACGAATTTACGAACAATTTCAACTTGCGAACGCGAATTTAATTACGAGGATTTCAACAACTGACGAATTCTACGAGGATTTCAACTTGCGAACTGACGAATTTCACAACGATTTCAACTTGGGAACTCACGAATTTACAACGATTTCAACTTGGGAGCTCACGATTCTATTTACCGACGATTTCAGCTTGCGTACCGATGATTTCCACTTCGCGATTTAGCATTTAAAAAGAAATTATTTTAAAGTTGTTTTAACTTCACATTAGTTTGTTGTCTGCAGGCTGTTCAGCAGAAAGTATTTAATTATTTAAGTATCTTAGTGTGTAACGAGACGGAGAGCTTTGGCTTTGAATGTTTATGTACGCGCGATTGTGTATATATGTCCTTATGTGTGTATATGTATGTATGTGTGTATATGTCTGTATGTGTATATGTCTGTATGTGTGTATATGTATGTGTATATGTAGTATGTGTGTATATGTCTGTATGTGTATATCAATCAATCAACTTAATTCAAGACACAGAGGTCCCTAGACAACACAATACAGATATGTATATGTATAAATATAAAACAATACAAAACATATACATATATGTATGTATGTGTGTATATGTATGTGTGTAAATGTCTGTAGGTGTGTATATGTATGTCTGTATGTGTGTATATGTATGTTGTTTTGTGTGTATGTATTCTGTCGGTATGTGTGTAAATGTATGCTATATTTCTGTATGTGTGTATATGTCTGTATGTGTGTAAATGTATGCGTATTTGTCTGTATGTGTGTATATATCTGTATGTTTGTGTATATGTCTGTAGGTGTGTATATGTCTGTATGTGTATATGTCTATATGTGTGTATATGTATGTGTATATGTCTGTATGTGTTAAATGTATGTGTATATATCTGTATTGTATGTATGTGTATATTTTATGTATATTTTTTTTTTTTTTTTTTTTTTTTTGTGTTTTTTTTTTTTTTTATTCTTCTCCCTTGCAAAAGAGATTTTTAATCTTAATGGGCTTCTCCTGGTTAAATAAAGGATAAATAAAAAAATAAATAAATAAATAAATGTGTGTATATGTATGTCTTTATGTGTGTGTATGTCTGTATGTGTGTATATGTATGTGTCTTTATGTGTGTATGTGTTTGTATGTGTGTATATGTATCTATATATGTCTGTATGTGTGTAGGTCTGTATTTGTGTATATATGTATGTATATATGTCTGTATGCTGAGGATTTGGTTTTTGGTTTCTTGCCTGTACTGAAATGTACGTGTTGTTATTTATCTTTTTATTTGTTTCAACATCTTCAAACTAAACTAAAACCTTTTAGATCGTTCATCAATGAAGTTCCTCTCAGAGAAATGCATCAAATAAAAGACTTAAAACTAAGTTTTAGGACTCCCAAAATGAAGTTGCAGTTCCACTCTTCATCCACCATGTGTCACCCTTTACCTATTTATAACATGGGGTAAACATACACACATACACATGCTTTTATTTTGGTAACAGAAAAGGCTCTTTAGTTTATTTTGAAAATGACAATGAAGCTTAACTAACAAGATGTAACTGTTCACTTATTTATGTATCTATATATACACATACATATATACATATAAACATATATACACATATATACAGTACAGGCCAAAAGTTTGGACACACCTTCTCATTCAATGTGTTTCCTTTTTATTTTCATGACTATTTACATTGTAGATTCTCACTGGAGGCATCAAAACTATGAATGAACACATATGGAATTATGTACTTAACAAACAAGTGTGAAATTACTGAAAACATGTCTTATATTTTAGATTCTTTTAGAAACTATGTTCATTCATAGTTTTGATGCCTTCAGTGAGAATCTACAATGTAAATAGTCATGAAAATAAAGGAAACGCATTGAATGAGGTGTGTCCAAACTTTTGGCCTGTACTGTACAAACATAAACTTATG
Source organism: Perca fluviatilis (assembly GCF_010015445.1). Classification (NCBI taxonomy): domain Eukaryota; kingdom Metazoa; phylum Chordata; class Actinopteri; order Perciformes; family Percidae; genus Perca; species Perca fluviatilis. The sequence continues at coordinate 996,814 of NC_053135.1, read as the reverse complement.
CAGCAAAGTAGCTGTTTAATATAAGAAAAAGGGAGTCTGAATGCTTGAGAGCACAATGTGCAAAATAAAATATATATAGAAAAACACAAAGGTGGGATTTGAACTCACAACTTTCAGACTGTGGAGCAGTTTCTCTTCCAGTTGAGCTCTCAGGACTCTGGAAAGTCTTCTCAATATTTCAGTGAAGGTTCAACTTCCCAGGTCATCATTGGTTATCACTTATGCCTTGGGAAGAGTTTAAGGTTTTTTTCAAGGATTCTATTCACACTTAAGATGTTTTTAATGAATTATCTGCATGTTTAAGATGTTTTAAGGGACAACAGAAGCTAAAGACAGACTTTGTGTCTCTGCAGGTTGATGAACGTCTCTGTGTTGATCGTCCTCGGAGATGGTCCAGTGGGAAGGACGCAGACCTCCGACCAGCAGACGCGGGTTCAATCCCCGCCTCAGGTACTTCACACAGGAGTGTTTGTGATGAATGAATGTGTTTCAGGCTTGTGAATTTACAGCGATTTCAACTGGGGAACTCACGAATTTACGAGGATTTCACATTGCGAACTCACGAATTTACGAGGATTTCAACAACTGACGAATTTACGAGGATTTCAACTTGCGAACTGACGAATTTACAACGATTTCAACTCGGGAGCTCACGAATTTACAACGATTTCAGCTTGCGTACTTGCGATGATTTCCACTTGCGATTTAGCATTTAAAAGAAATTATTTTAAAGTTGTTTTAACTTTAGATTAGTTTGTTGACTGCAGGCTGTTCAGCAGAAAGTATTTAAGTATCTTAGTGTGTAACGAGAAGGAGAGCTTTGGCTTTGAATGTGTATGTACGTGCATTTGTATGTGTATATGTCTGTATGTATGTATATGTATGTGTATATGTCTGTATGTGTGTATATGTATGTGTATATGTCTGTATGTATGTATATGTATGTGTATATGTATGTATGTGTGTATATGTCTGTATGTGTATATGTATGTGTGTATATGTATGTGTATATGTCTGTATGTGTGTATATGTATGTGTATATGTATGTATGTGTGTATATGTCTGTATGTGTATATGTATGTGTGTATATGTATGTGTATATGTCTGTATGTGTGTATATGTATGTGTATATGTATGTATGTGTGTATATGTATGTGTATATCAATCAATCAATCAACTTAATTCAACACACAGAGGTCCATAGAGACAACACAATACAGATATATATATAAATAGAAAACAATACAAAACATATACGTATATGTCTGTATATGTGTATATGCATGTATATATTTCTGCATGTGTGTATATGCATGTGTGTATATGTCTGTATGTGTGTAATATGTATGTGTATATGTCTGTATGTGTGTAAATGTATGCGTATATTTCTGTATATGTTGGTATGTGTGTATCTGTATATGTCTGTATGTGTGTATGTGTATGTGTCTTTACGTGTGTATATGTCTGTATGTGTGTATATGTATGTGTGTAATATGTATGTGTATATGTCTGTATGTGTGTATATGTATGTGTGTATATGTATGTGTGTAATATGTATGTGTATATGTCTGTATGTGTGTATATGTATGTGTGTATATGTCTGTATGTGTGTATATGTATGTGTGTATATGTCTGTATGTGTGTAATATGTATGTGTATGTGTCTGTATGTGTGTAAATGTATGCGTATATTTCTGTATGTGTCTGTATGTGTGTATGTCTGTATATGTATGTGTATGTGTGTATATGTATATAATTCCACATGTGTTCATTCATAGTTTTGATGCCTTCAGTGAGAATCTACAATGTAAATAGTCATGAAAATAAAGGAAACGCATTGAATGAGAAGGTGTGTCCAAACTTTTGGCCTGTACTGTACAAACATAAACTTATGCAGCAAAGTAGCTGTTTAATATAAGAAAAAGGGAGTCTGAATGCTTGAGAGCAGAATGTGCAAAATAAAATATATATAGAAAAACACAAAGGTGGGATTTGAACTCACAACTTTCAGACTGTGGAGCAGTTTCTCTTCCAGTTGAGTTCTCAGGACTCTGGAAAGTCTTCTCAATATTTCAGTGAAGGTTCAACTTCCCAGGTTATCATTGGTTATCACTTATGCCTTGGGAAGAGTTTAAGGGTTTTTTCAAGGATTCTATTCACATTTAAGATGTTTTTAATGGATTATCTGCATGTTTAAGATGTTTTAAGGGACAACAGAAGCCAAAGACAGACTTTGTGTCTCTGCAGGTTGATGAACGTCTCTGTGTTGATCGTCCCCGAGGGAGATGGTCCAGTGGGAAGGACGCAGACCTCCGACCAGCAGACGCGGGTTCAATCCCCGCCTCAGGTACTTCACACAGGAGTGTTTGTGATGAATGAATGTGTTTCAGGCTTGTGAATTTACAGCGATTTCAACTGGGGAACTCAGCACGTACGGTCAACTTTGAATGAATTCACGAGAATTTCAACACTACGCAATTCTACGTGATTTCTACTTGCAGTGATTTCAACTTGCGAATTCACTTGATTTCAACTTACACTGATTTCAGCAGAAAGTATTTAATTTAATAATAATTATTATAAAGTTGTTAATTTATATAAGTTTGGTTCATGCACTTTTACAGAAATTAATTAAAAGTATCTTAAATTGTGTTAACTAGATTTTTTTGACTATAGCTGTATATATATAGCGATATGTGTGTATATATTATGTGTTGTATTGTCTTTTAATGATGTATATGTTGGTATGTATGTATATGTATGTGTATATGTCTGTATGTGTGTATATGTATGTGTATATGTTGTATGTGTGTATATGTATGTGTATATGTTGTATGTGTGTATATGTATGTTGTATATGTCTTATGTGTGTATATGTATGTATATATGTATGTATGTGTGTATATGTATGTGTATATGTATGTATGTGTGTATATGTATGTGTATATGTATGTTGTGTTATATGTATGTGTATATGTCTGTAGTTGAGATTTGCAGTTCCACTCTTCAGCCACCAGGTGTCATTCTTTACCTATTTATTACCTGGAGTAAACATGAAGATACACATGCTTTTTATTTTGGTAACAGAAAAGGTATGAGCTCCATATTTCTTGACTCCCTGTCTTGGTCCCTACTAGTTTGTTCAGTTATATAAAAAAAAAGGTACAACAGAGACTGTACTATTTGAGATGCTTTAAAATAAGTTTGTCCACAAAACTCTCATCAACTTTACCGGACCACAATAGAAAGCATGTTAACTGGAAGCATGTCGGTTTGGTTTGGTGTAACATAACAGAACATGATCACAGGCTGCTATTGAAGATAGTG
>NC_053135.1:991004-992988 GCF_010015445.1 Perca fluviatilis | reverse complement strand
CGCGGGGTTACGTACTATAATACGCGCGATAGACAAAAAAAGATGTCAAAAAGTTCGCGTAGAAAGGAGACATAAAGATAAAAAAAAAAACGGCTACAAAAGGGTTACATAAAACGTGACATAAATGTGACAAAACGGTGACAAAAAGGAGACAAAAGGCAACAAACGGAAAAAGAGGTAAGGTCACAAAAAGGTGGCATAAAAGGAGACAAAAAGGAGACAAAAAGACGCTAAAAGGCAGACAAATAAAGGTGACATAAAGGTGACATAAAGGTGACATAAAGGTGACACAAGGGAGACAAAACGGTGACATAAAGGTGGGACAAAGGGTGACAAAAAAGGCTTAACATTAAGGCTACAAAAAGGAGACAAAAAGATAGCGCGGCACAGAAAGGAGCACATAAAGGTGAAAAACGAAAAGGCACAAAAAAAAAAAAACAAAAAAAAAGCAAAAACAAAAGACAAAAGAAAAGAAAAAAGGAGAAAAAGAAAAAGGAAAGGAAAAACAAAAGAAACAAAGAAAAGAAGCCAAAAAAAAAAAAAACGCTGCTACATCAATGCACAAAACGGTGACAAAAAGGTGACAAAAGGAGACAAAAAAGGAGACAAAACGGTGACAAAAAAGTGACAAGGCGCACATAAAGGTGACAAAAGATACGCCAAAAGGCGACATTAAGGCGACAAAAGACGCCAAAAGGAGACATAAAGGCTGCACAAAAAAGGAGACAAAAGATCACAAAAAAGGCTCACAAAAAGGCTCCAAAAGGCAACAAAAAGGCACACAAAAAAGGATACAAAAAGGAGACAAACGTCGTGGAAAAGGTGACAAAAGGTGACAAAAGGCTAAGATTAAGGCTACACAAAAAGGAGACAAAAGACGCCAAAAAGGCTGGCTACAGAAAGGAGACATAAAGGTGAAAAAAGAAGGCAAAAAGGCTACATAAATCGGACAAAACGGTGACAAAAAGGTGACAAAAAGGAGACAAAAGGAGACAAAACGGTGACACAAAAAGGTGACAAAAAGGTGACATAAAGCAGACAAAAAGGCCAAAAGCTACATGCGACAAAAGCGCCATAAAGGACAAGTATAAAGCACACAAAAAGAGACAAAAAGACGCACAAAAAGGCTACACGGCTGGCCAAAGAGGCTGTACAAAAGGCGCCAAAAGGCAAACAAAAGGCGCAAAAAAAGGATACAAAAAGGCTAATAAAAGGTAATGTACAAAAAAGGCGCAAAAAGGTGACAAAAAGGCGACAGAATCGATGGACAAAGCACTTCAAAAGGTCTCAAAAGGTGACATAAAGGTGACAAAAGGCTACAAAAAGGATACAAACAGGCGACAAAAAGGATACAAACAGGCGACAAAAAGGATACAAACAGGCGACAAAAAGGATACAAACAGGCGTCAAAAAGGATACAAACAGGTGTCAAAAAGGATACAAACAGGTGTCAAAAAAGGATAACAAACAGGGTGTCAAAAGGAAACAAACAGGCAGAAAGGCTGTACAGAACGGTGGACAGAAAGGTGACAGAAAGGATACAAACAGGCTTGGCACAAAAGGCGACAGAAAGGAGACAAAACTAATGAATAACCCTGATTAATAGGATCAGTGATCTGCACTCAGCCTCAAACAGACACACACACATCTGGAATATATTCACTCAAATAAATCCTCTAAAACTTGATATTTATGTAAAAATATTCTGCATCAGTGACGGTTTTATAGGACATGTTCAGGATGTTTTCAGCATTTTTATTATCCTAATACTTGGATATTCTCTGAGATTAAAGTCCTAAATGTCCTGCATCACTTTATTTGAATTATTCGGTAAAATTAGATGATATACAATCTAAATATTGTCCTGTGTTTAAACTTAAACTGGCGGTCTGACTCGGAGATTAAAGACACGTTTTTCTGACGTTTTGACCTTTTTTTTTTTTTTTTTAAAAGGCAACACAAAGGTGACATAAATGCAACAAAA
>NC_053135.1:918504-981004 GCF_010015445.1 Perca fluviatilis | reverse complement strand
TTTATGATAATACATAAAGGATCTATAACTCAGTAACACGGATCAATAACTGGACTCTGACTCTTCGTTACTCTCCCAAATATCCTCCCAACATGGAGACGGATCTGTGTTAAGACGACAGTCTGAAGTCTGATTGTGTTTAGTTTAGTTTCTCTGCAGCGTTTGCTGATGTTAAACTAAACTAACGACAGCTCTGAGTTCACCGGTCAGACGTTGGAGAAGAGTTAAATTACCTTCAGCTGGAGCTTCTTACGGAGAGAAAAGAAGCTGCGACACAACAACAGCCCTATGAAAGTGAAAGTAAACTTTGAACAGCAAACACACCCAGAGACAGAGAGGTGCGATGTGTAGATGTCACATTACAACCTTATCAAATATATAATTAATGATATGATCAAATGTTTTCACGATGCAGTTTTCAAACGCCAACATTGACGGGAAACAGAGACACAAGATTAAAGTATTAATACCTTAATAACTACCAGTGTTTTCCCTCTGTGGTCTGTGGAAGATACGTCTTAAGAAAATATGTTGACTTCAGCCTAGCAAGTTTAGTCTTTAAGCTTTGTGAGTGTTATTTCTGTATCATCTGCTCTAGCTTCTTCAACATTTTAGACAGATATGTTGATAATAATGCTCCAAAATGTGACTCCCTGCCAAATACCTGCAGCTAAGTCTTCCACAAACCTACTGACACACACGCACACACACACACACACACACACACAACACACACACACACACACACACACACACACACACACACACACACACACACACACACACAACACACAGACACACACACACACACACACACACACACACACACACAAACAAAGACACCACACACACACACAAACAAACACACACACACACACACACACACACAAGACACGCACACACACACAAACCACACACCACCACCACCAACACAACACACCACAAACAAAGACACACAACACACCACAATCCACACACACCCACCCACAACACACACACAGCACACACACACACACACACACAACCCCACACCAGACAACAGACCATACCACACACCCACCACCCCACACAAACAAAACACACCCCACCCACATACAAACACACACACACACACAATAACACGCAGCACACAAACACACACACACACAACACACACACACACACACACCACACAGACAAACAACGCACAGACACACACACACACGCTATCAGACACACACACACGCACACACACACACACCACACACACACGCACACACACACACACACACACACGCACAAACACGCACACACACACACACACACAAACACACACACACGCACACAGACAAACACACAGAAATAATTTAAAATGGGGGTATCTGTCATTTTTACAAATATACATAAGTAAATAATACATACTGTGTAAAAAAAAAAAAAAAAGAGTCAAACACACCAAAATATACTATATGTCCAGAGACTAGTCTGTCTGTGTGTGTCACCAAAGCGCCCTCTAGTGGATATCAGCAGGAACTACAAGCAGAACTGCACACACATTTTCCAGATTTTTCCTCTAATTGTATTATTTATTTTGCCTAAAATCAATCAATTTAAATATATGTAATCTAATATAGTAGTAAAAGTAAATTAAGTCTGAATAAACTGTAAACATGTTTTAATGTGTGTATTTGTGTGTTGAGCTCTGCTTGTAGTTCCTGCTGATCTCCACCAGAGGGCGCCATTACACCAGACACCAGCAGCTGACAGCTGGAACTCACTCGCTGAACTTTTAAAGGTTTTTAATGTTTAAGTTAATGAATTATTTAAAGATGTTGCCCTTAACAACATCACAGAGAGGAATATTATACTTTTACTACTTTATTAGATTCAACATCTTTAAATTGATTGATTATATCGATATATTAAAATGATTAAACTGGCATGGTTTTATTTCAGTTAGACTAATTGGTTTGATTTACATTGAGAGATGATTTTATGGAAAGTACCCCATGCCAATCTGTAGGTATGGTGAAGGGTATGTGATGATGTGGGGATGGTATTTTAATTCCTAAGGAAATTTATCAGGATGCATGTATTCATTTTGCATTACTCATTTTTTATAATTAAAGGCATCGAGATCAATTTCCAAAAAGATGGTTTCTGTATTCCTCTTTTTAGTCAACTTTAGCATGGGGTCACTCACACACTGTCTGTCTGTCTGTCTGTCTGTCTGTCTGAGAGACAGTCAGGCAGGTTCTGGAATAACAAGCATCTTTCTACCAGATACTTTAAGACTTGTACTCCAGTAGATATTCTAAAAGCAGTATTTAACTTCAACCAAGGTCTTTTTATGGTCACATACATTGACTTTTACATACTTACACATTAGTAGATTAAACACAAAACACAGACTGTCAGGGGGAGAGAAGGTTTGGACCCAAATGCAGTTAAAACAGAGATTTTTTTCCCAGCCAGGAAAAACCACAACAGGCAGCACACAGCACGACAAGAGCCAAACGAACAGAAAGTAAGAATCCGACAAGAGACAAGGGAAACAGAGAGACTAAATACACAGGGTAATGAACACTAACGAGGAGCAGGTGATACAAACAGGTGGAACCAATCAGGGCGGGGCAGAACAATCAAACAGGAGGGAAACAGAAGACAGGAAGCACAACAAGACAAGACTAGGGAGGAAAACGAGACTTCAAAATAAAACAGGAAACACGCTTTAACAAACGTGACACAGACACGCTACATAACAAAAACACATGTAACGTTAAAGGTGGCCCGGTGACATTTACTCACCTAAAAGAAATCATTAAACAACGATAAGTCCGTCGTCTGGCCTTCAGTGGAAAGTTCCCTCGGACATTGATTCAGCCGTTGGGCCAAAACCAACCGTTAACATACGTAACGTAACCAACGGATGATCTCGTGCCTTAAAACTTACATTAAAAAAAACACACACACATATATACAAAAGTATATAATATACAAAAGTAAATAATACATACATACTGTGTAAAAAAATAAATAAAAGAGTCAAACACACCAAAATATACTATATGTCCAGAGACTAGTCTGTCTGTGTGTGTAACAAAGCGCCCTCTAGTGGACATCAGCGGGAACTACAAGCAGAACTGCAGACACGTTTTCCAGTGTTTTCCTCTAATTGTATTATTTATTTTGCCTAAAATCTATCAATTTAAAGATATTGAATATAATATAGTAGTAACAGTTTAATATTCCCCTTTTGAGATGTTGTTAAGGGAAAAATCGTTAAATAATTAAAAAAATAAAACGTTAAAAACCTTGAAAAGTTCAGTGAGTGAGTTCCAGCTGTCAGCTGCTGGTGTCTGGTGTAATGGCGCCCTCTGGTGGAGATCAGCAGCAACAACAAGCAGAGCTGAACACACGTTTCTCCTTTTTTATTTAGCCTATAATCGATCAATTTACATGTTAAATCTAATATAGTAGTACAAAGTATAATATTCCCCTTTTGAGATGTTGATGGCAAAATCTTTATTGAAAAAATGAAGTCAGAATAAACTGTCAACATGTTGTAATGTGTGTATTTGTGTGTTCAGCTCTGCTTGTAGTTCCTGCTGATCTCCACCAGAGGGCGCCATTACACTAGCAGCTGATGGGTTTTTTAAATTTTTATTTTATTAATCATTAAAACATTTTGCCCTTAAAACATCTCAGAGATTAATCATATTCTTTTACTACTACATTGGAAAATTTAAATAAAAGTGCACAGAATAATTAATAGAAAAATGATTAAATAAAGGGATACATCATGTAAATAAAAAAGTCTTGAAATTTAAATTAATTAAACAAATAAGGTGGGTTAGTGTTTAAGATGAATACATTCAAATTAAAACAATAAAATTAGAGGAATAAACATGTTTTAATGTGTGTATTTGTGTGTTGAGCTCTGCTTGTAGTTGCTGCTGATCTCCACCAGAGGGCGCCATTACACCAGACACCAGCAGCTGACAGCTGGAACTCACTCACTGGACTTTTAAAAGGTTTTTAACTAGGGCTGTCAGTTTAACGCGAGATTAACGTTCTTTCGGATCGAGCTAGACCGGAAGCAAAATTACAAATACCACTATGGCCACACCAAGACCTGCCCTACGAAGCAGCTCGATTGGTTGGGGTTAGGCATTTCACCTCGAGTGGTTAAGGTTAGGATAGCCGATTGGTCAGGGGATAGGACCTGAACCAATGGGGTTAAACGGGTGTTCTTTCTGACCACGGTGGGAAACCTGGAGCAGGAAAAGTTACCCCTCTCATTGAGTTTATGGAGAAGGACAACCAGGAAATGAGTCGGGGGGTAACTGTCTATGGGGAAATTCAATGCTGCCAAACTACGCCCACGGCAGTCGCTATGACGACCAGCCACGCTCGCCTCAGGCATGAGGCAGTACTATCTGCAATGGAAAATGGAGGTAACAGTGTAACATTGTGTGACAGATTATTATTTATTATTATTAGCATTAAAATGAGAAAATATAATGGGTCAAAAAGAAGTCAAGGGACATTTAAAATAGATAAAAATGTGCGATTAATTGCGATTTACTATGACATTAATGCGATTAATCGCAATTAAATATTTTAATTGTTTGACAGCACTATTTTGAACATTTTATTTCATGAATTATTTAAAGATTTTGTCCTTAACAACATCTCAGAGAGGAATATTATACTTTCACTACTTTATTGGATTCAACATCTTTAAATTGATCGATTATATCGATATATTAAAATAATTAAACTGGCATGGTTTTATTTTAGTTAGACTAATAGCTGGTTTGATTTGCATTGAGAGATGATCTTATGGAAAGTACCCCATGCCAATCTGTAGGTATGGTGAAGGGTATGTGATGATCATACCTGTCAAGTATCCCGTTTTGGCCGGGAAAGTCCCGTATTTTACCCTTCTTTCCCGCCGTCCTCCCGTATTAGTATTTTCCCGTAAATCTCCCGTATTTTAACCTGCGTTATTAAAAAATAATACCCCGGGTCCGAGCGGAGTAAAAAAAAAAAACATTCCCAATCTGAGCTCTGTCACTAGCCTCCGATAACTGCCACCTGCAGTAGCCTACTACAGGTACTGTGAGATGGCAGTTGTCGCGAAGTGTAGTGTGTGAGGTCAAATGATGAGTGACAACACAGGAAAAAAAAAAAAAAAAAAACAGAGACGGATGATGACACGCTGACAGAGCAGGCGTGCTGCGCAAAACTTAGGAGGGCTTTACTATACATCCCCTAGCAATGCAAGTTGAGAAAGGGTGTTTAGCATGGTAACGAAAGATTGTTCCAGAGAATAGGAGGACGTTAGACCACAGAACTGTTTGCGCTCTACTCTCAGGTAACATGAACCGCTCTGGCCCCCGCCCACTAATACACTCCTTCCTAAAACAGTCTTAAAGGATGCAAAGTCTGCAACACATTTGTACAATAACTCACTAAAAGAGTAAAGAAAAGTTATGTGAAATGAAAAGAAAAACTGTAAAAGAAAAGCAATATGAAATGAAAAGAATGTGTGGAATGAAAATAAAATGTAAAGACAAGCAATGTTATGAATTGTAAATGTTTTCAGCATTCTGCATCAAGTGGTGATTTTAGCTTTCTTGTACACCTGTCTTAAAATGTAAGGGATACTGGAGCTTGGTTGGGGTGGTGGGACTGCTTGCGGTGGGCGCCGGAAAATTTCCCTTATTTTCAAATCCAAAACTTGACAGGTATGTTGATGATGTGGGGCTATTTTAATTCCAAAAGCCAAGGGAACTCTATCAGGATACATAGTATCCTGGATCCATGAAATAACTGGCCTTTAAAAATTAAAATCAGCCTGCCTCTATGGGAATTTAACATAAGGGTGGACTCACTTACGACCCCTGTATTTTAAGCAAGAACATTTATTTATTTACGATACATTATTCATTCACAAAGAAAATTGGTGTCGTTAAAGGTTGGATTTTTCCTAATTTTTTAGTTAAAGGCATACTATGCACATTTTCTACTATGCATAGTAGAAAAGGTGCATAGTATGCCTTTAAGGGCTTAAGATCAAATTCCAAAAGATGTTTTTTATTACTCTTTTTAGTCAACTTTAGCATGGGTTCATAAACTTATGCTCACACACACACACACACACACACACACACACACACACACACACACACACACACACACACATTATTTGTTTAAAATAAAATTATCCAGTGGACTTTTATTGTGAAGTTGACCTTAAACTTCACAATAAAACTTTTACCTGTTTTAAGACTTTTTAGATTTTAATCCTCAACATTTCAATCAGCTCTAAAATTGAGCTTCAGGAGGAAGATTTTCATTTTAAGATTTTATTTCTTAAACATTTATTAAAATAGTAATTTTAACTTTATGATTTTATTGTGAAAAGAGACAGAATTCAAAAGAAAACATGACACAAGTCAACGGCATTTCTACATTTTCATGATCACAGCTTCCATCTTTGACGGAATGGAAGTGGAAGAAGTTTACAATGTTCACCAGGAATCTGTTCAATCATTCTGAATTATTTTATACAAAGTTCATTCATTAGTTTATAATAATAACCTGACATTTTTACAGGAGGAGACTCTCCGTCCTACAGAGGACACAGAGACACTGAGCCACCAGGAGACCAGACCCCAAACCCAGGATAAAGAGGTTGAGTGAATGTGGTGTTGAATGTGTGGAGGTGGATCAGTGAGTCAGAGGAGACTCTGTAGAAGGACAGAGAGCCAGCAGGACAGTCCACATACACTGCTACTCTACCAGAGACAGAGGAGGAAGTGAGGAATGTTGCTCTCTTATTGTGACAGACAGAGTAATGACCCTCATCATCAGAGCAGCCCAGCCTCCAGGACTGATCATTACCTCCAAACAAACAGTCACTGTATCCTCTCCTGCTGATTCCTCTGTAACTCACTGCTACACCAACCCTTCCTCTCACCTCAACCTCCCAGTAACAGCGACCAGTCAGACCATCTCTACACAGCAGCTGCCACCAGTAGTCAAACCTCTCTGGATGATCAGGATATGGCTGATCCTCCTCCACTAATGTCACCTTCCTGTTGTTGTCAGACAGTTTGAGGTTTCTGTTCACTGTGTTTGTGTCCAGTGTGAGTTCACAGGAATCTGATGGAGAGAAGGAGACACAACACAGCTGCAGTTATTAACCAATCAGCACTTTGATGATGACATCAGAGGGTTGAATGAGTGATGTTACAGTTTTAATGAATGAAATTAAAAACAGACTTACATCTCCATGGACCTGGTGTCAAATATCTGACTCCAGCAGGCTCCACCCTGAAAGAAGGAGAGGGGAGGGGGGGCATTACATCACTATCACACACACAGCTTCATCTGATCTAATGTAGGGTTGTAATTTAATCATTTTATATTCATATTTGCTGTCAATCAATTAAAATATTTAATTCAGTTTAATTTTCTGTCCAATCATAAGAGAAGTTATCTCAGGACACTTTCCAGATAGAGGAGGTCTAAGTCAGGATTTTATTTCACAGAACGCACAACAACCGTCTGCCCTCTAAAGCTGTTTACTACTTTTATATTTTTAAAACATAGGTTTATATTTTAATTAGTTTTACAATCGAAATCTAAGTTTTCCCAAACAATAACTCCCTTTTCCTGGTTATGCCTGAGGGTTTGACTAATACCTGGAACAATCATTCCCATCCTATAAGGTTCTTATGCAATGCAAACGTTGTTCACTCCTCCAGGAAATAGAATGGACCTTAGATATGACTTGCCTCCCTTAGCAACGGGAGATGTGTATAGCCCGCTCAGCTACAAGTCAGAAAGCTAACCGTATGCTAGCAAGATCTGAAGTCAATAACATTGTGTACAGTTGGCAATCAGTAAAGATTATTTGACAGTATGTTGAACAACAATACAAGCTAGATATCAGGCATGTCATTGTCCCCAAAACAATATAACAACTTTAACAAACGATTTTATCCGTAATGTGTAACGTTACTGTCAGCCGTAGCCTGAAGTAGCGACCTCAACGGTGAATGGGATGTGAGATAACGTTATTCGCTGTGAAACAAAGTCAGTTCAGAGGGCCAGTGTAACTTACTTACTGCAGCGTGTGTGTTAGCGCCATCCTGTGGTGTTCAGAGGACAAGACACTGAAGCAAATCACAGTGTTGGAAATAACAGATTCACATTTCCTTTTTGTTTTTAATGTAGCGCATTCATTTAGAACAGTAAACAGACAGTTTCACCAGAACTCCCTTAGTATGGGTCCTACATCACCTTTTTATAGACACCCGGCAGCCAATCAGAATCGAATATTCACCCAGACCATGGTATAATGATGAATAAATCACACTTACAGAGCTTTGTTGGAGGGAGGGTAATGAAGAAGACAGATAATGATTGTCTTTATATGTTAAGTCTGGACTTTTGGTGATAGAGAATATAAAACATGTTAAAATTCTTGCTATATTATTCTAAACAAGTTGGAAACTTTGGATAACTAATTGTGACTGAATGAGGAGTAAAAAGACATCCAGTATTCAAATTAACAGAAGATTTAAAAAAATATAAGGTTCTCAATCTCAGCCATAGTTCATACTTCTTGCTTTACGACATATTATGAATAAGAACAAAATGCTTTGGAAAAATCAAATATTTCCGAATTGTTAAATTTTAAAACCTGATGTGTGAAGTGTGGTTTAAATTTAATAAAGCTTAAAGTTTAGAGAAATATCATATACGAAGACAAATAATTATTGTGTTTATATGTTGAGTCTGGACTTTTGGTGATACAGTATATGGCGCCTGAGCAACCACGTGCAGCTCCTGGCCAATAAGGTGGGTGGGAGTCGGCCGCGGGAGGACTTCACTACACATGAACAGCCAATTAGGTACAGGCGTGTGGTTGTTGCTCTCTGTGTGTGTGTGTGTAGTAATTTTTCAGCAGCTAGAAGACAATGGCGAGCACTTGATCACACGTTTTTAGTAAATATCGGCCAATAATGATCTGTGGTTGATCAATTGGGGCACCCCTTGTTCTTTCAAATGTTTTGTAATGTTGCTGACGTTATAAAGTAACTGAAGCTGACTTACTCTGCCATTGGATCTCCTCTGAAAGCTAGTGGTGAGCCCTTTGACTGTCTCCTCCTAATGAGCAAAGAGCTGGGTCCAGGTTCAGCTTCAAATTCAGGTCCAGGTCCAGGTTCCTTGACGGTCCTGTTAGAAAGAGAGGAAGACCACCAGAGAGGTAAATCCACTTTTTAATCTCCAGAAACAGAAGCTGCTGCAGAAACTAGAAGCTATCAACCAGAAAATAAAGTCTGGAGCTCTTCACTGAATGCTTTCTGCTCTCTGCTCATCCTGTTCTATCATTCATGAAATAACAGGAACATTATAATATAACATATTACATACATCTCACAGATATGTATTGATATCACACACAGAGCAATATAGGCTAAGCCAATCTCCTGTCTAAAACACTTCTCATATGTCTTGGGAGTCAAACTGTGAAGAAATAAACATACTATACTTACACAGTTGACAAAATATCTAAATTATTTTCAAAAACAGTCCAGATGCTTTTGCCTTCATGACATTCACTTATTTCAATACTCAAAATAATGTAATTTTTATTGATATCACACACACACAGCAATGCTACACAAGCATTTGTGTCATCCAGTACAAAAATAAACATTATGAACATTATAACTCATATAAAACGACAAACTATTTACATTTCTTCAGAAAAGGCCCAAATGTATCCCAAATATCTAAATAGTGATGCCATTCTTCTCTGTAGAACGGTAACAGATGATCTTTGATCACATTAGACATGCAGGCACTGGAGTGTCTGTGGTGTCTCTTTAGCCCCTAGAGGAGGTTTTCTATCCAGCCTGGAACTTGTGCCTTTTTTCGGGGTCGTCGAGCAATAAATCCAAACTCTTACATCCAAGATTTATCCACTTGGTGTCTCATATAAAGGACATTAGCACTTGATCACATGTTTTTAGTAAATATCGGCCAATAATGATCGGAGGTTGATCAATCGGGGCACCCCTTGTTCTTTCAAATGTTTTGTAATGTTGCTGACGTTATAAAGTAACTGAAGCTGACTTACTCTGCCGTTGGATCTCCTGTGAAAGCTAGTGGTGAGCCCTTTGACTGTCTCCTCCTAATGAGCAAAGAGCTGGGTCCAGGTTCAGGTTCAGGTTCCCTGACGGTACTGTTAGAAAGAGAGGAAGACCACCAGAGAGAGAAATTTACTTTTTAATCTCCAGAAACAGAAGCTGCTGGAGAAACTAGAAGCTATCAACCAGAAAATAAAGTCTGAAGCTCTTCACTGAATGCTTTCTGCTCTCTGCTCATCCTGTTCTATCATTCATTGTCTTTCTGAAACAACAGGAACATTATAATAGAACATATTACATACATCTCACAGATAAGTATTGATATCACACACATAGCAATATAATCTAAGCCAATCTCCTGTCTAAAACACTTCCCATATGTCTTTGGAGTTAAACTTCACATTTTTTTGTAAATATCGGCCAATAATGATCGGAGGTTGATCAATTGTGGCACCCCTTGTTCTTTCAAATGTTTTGTAATGTTGCTGACGTTATAAAGTAATTTAAGCTGACTTACTCTTGCTTCGAACCCAAATGTCTTCTGAAAGATGGTGATGAGCTCATTAACATGGGCCTCGCCCTCGTTTGACTCATAACCCTTTGCATCCTGTCAGAAAGAGAGGAAGACCAATAGAGAGACAAATTTGTAAAATGTAATCCTTTTGTCCTCCTTAGCCTTAACACTTTGCAATGATAACATTCTCCCGCTTTTAGCGATTAACAAAATGCTGAAATATATATATTTTTTAGATCAATTTTTTATTGTTTTTAAATTTTTAACACACTGAACAGACAAATACAATTTAACAAGAACAAAAACCCTCTCCCATCCCCACCCTCCTGAAATATATTTTAAAGTATGTCAGTGAGCCTCCATCTTGTCTTTAATCATCTTATTTTACATTCAAATACATTATATGCATTATGAACAAAGAACCGTCATTGTTTCCAAGCAATGCAGTGCTGAGTTAGCTAGCTAGCTAACATTAGCATGTTCTTGTCTAGGAGCAAACATAGCTAGCTAGGTGTTTATGTTGTCAACATTTAGTTGTGAATGGGGGCCTCCCACACTGCTTGATCCACGCCTGGCATTTCTTCGCTTGGGTTTTAGGTTTTGGGAAGGGAAAAACTTCCACCACCCCGTCCAAACTTTTAGGATACCAGGTATCAGATTTGCACAATCCATCTGCACAACGCTTCACGCCTAGTTACGGTTGCTGAGCCACGATTGGCCTGTGGCGGTTTTCAGGCATGGCTTAGCGAAGGTTCAATTCACATGAAATCAATTAGTGCCAAATTTCGGTACCTGAAAGCCTGTAAGCGCAAGCTTCTCTGTCTCTCTCTTCAAAACTTCACGCAGAAAGAGTTTACCACATTATAATATAAAGGCAAGATCGCTGTGAGTAAATGTTAAACGTGCGTTATATTAGCCGCAGACGACCTGTTGCACGCAAATGTGACGTCATGGGAGCGCCGTAACTGTTTATACTCGCGCATGGTGGTCGCGACACTAGCTGCAGTCTTCTCCTGAACAGATGTGGTGTTAATGAGGAAAGGCTACCGACTTTGCTCTTTCTACGGACTAGAAGAAGAAGAAAAAGGTAAACGAAGGCAGAACTGGCAGCACCATTGACGTAAATGCTTTGATTTGATTGGATGAGCTACTTGGTGGGATCAAGCCTTTCATTCACCATAAAAGAACTCATCTTAAAGTTTACAAGAGAGACTTTCATGCTGCTAGAAGGTTTCAATGAGCATTAGAGGCAGCATTACATGGACGTAGGAAAATGAAGACCTGTTTAAAATGTTGTAAGACTTAGAACACAATACTTCAGCAAATTAAAGTCTTTTTAAGGTCTTAAATTTAGATTCTGAAATGTAAGACTTTTTAACACCCCGCAGACACCCTGTTTAACAGTAGCCCAATCCTGCGGGAAAACCACAGACCTGGCAACCCTGGTGACGACTCTTCAACTATCGTTTAGTTTGAAGTAGCGTGCGTGCGCCTGAGCAACCACGTGCAGCTCTTGGCCAATAAGGTGGGTGCGAGTCGGCCGCTGGAGGACTTCACTACACATGAACAGCCAATTAGGCACAGGCATGTCGTTGTTGCTCTCGGCGTGTGTAGTAATTTTTCGGCATTAATGCTTAGCACTTGATCACACGTTTTTAGTAAATATCGGCTGATAATGATCGGTGGTTGATCAATCGGGGCACCGCTTGTTCTTTCAAATGTTTTGTAATGTTGCTGACATTATAAAGTAACTAAAGCTTACTTACTCCATCTGTCCAGATCCACTGAAAGATATGGGTGGGTACGTGAACCGGTCACTCCAACTGACAGGTTCAGGTTCTTTGAAGGTCCTATTAGAAAGAGAGGAAGACCACCAGAGAGAGAAATTTACTTTTTAATCTTCAGAAACAGAAGCCAAAAACGTGCACATATATGCAGGGTTTTAAACGGGAAAATCTGCTAATGATAGACTAATTTCCCATAGCAAGTACGAGTATGCCCTTGTCTTTTTCTTCCGGGGCCTCACGTTCAATGTCACAAACGCACCAAAAACAGGTATTGTTAACTTTTCCTGCTACAGCTTATAGAGTGCACAACTGCAAACTCTGCTGTACCGATCTTATTTTACATCCATGTGCTGTATATTCACTTGATATCTTGGCTACTAAACTTAAAACTCTCCTCTGCTCAGGCTAGCTCGCTCTCTCTGTAGTCACCGTCACTCTCTCAATTAGGCACAGGTGTGTGGTTGTTGCTCTCTGTGTGTGTGTAGTAATTTTTCGGCGACTAGAATACATTAATGCCGAGCACTTGATCACGTTTTTAGTAAATATCGGCCGATAATGATCGGAGGTTGATCAATCGGGGCACCCCTTGTTCTTTCAAATGTTTTGTAATGTTGCTGACGTTATAAAGTAATTTAAGCTGACTTACTCTTACTTTGTATCTACTCTGAAATATAGCAATGGGGCAATTGACCCATCGTCACTCTTCATAGACACATACCTGCGTTCAGGTTCAGGTTCAAGTCCAGCTCCAGGTGCCATGGATGCCCTGTTAGAAAGAGAGGAAGCACCACCCCGCAGACACCCTGGTTAAACGTAGCCCAATCTCACGGGAAAACCACAGACCTGGCAACCCTGGTGATGACTCTTCAACTATAGTTTTGTTTGAAGTACCGTGCGTGCGCCTGAGCAACCACACGCAGCTCCTGGCCAATAAGTTAGGTGGGAGTCGGCCGCTGGAGGACTTCACTACACATGAACAGCCAATTAGGCACAGGCGTGTGGTTGTTGCTCTCACCATGTGTGTAGTAATTTTTCGGCGGCTAGAAGACATTAATGCCGAGCAGTTGATCACACGTTTTTAGTAAATATCGGCCGATAATGATCGGAGGTTGATCAATCGGGGCAGCCCTTGTTCTTTCAAATGTTTTGTAATGTTGCTGACGTTATAAAGTAACTGAAGCTGACTTACCCATACAGGCCACTGTGCCAGCTGGGTTCAGGTTCAGGTCCTTTGAAGGTCCTATTAGAAAGAGAGGAAGACCACCAGAGAGAGAAATGTGTAAAATGTAATCCTTCTGTCCTCCTATAGGTCCAAAACTTAATTATGAGAATTAATTAATCTCAACAATGACTACGTTTACATGCAGCCAATAACCCGTTCAAAACCGGAATATTAGCAATAACCCGGTCGCGCACGGCCATGTAAACACCGGCAAAAACCCGAATATGCTACCTGGGTTACCCCTTTTCTAGCCCGAAATTTTGGTCATGTAAACGCGTATCGGCATATCCCATCACAAGGAACACTGATTTGTGTTCTGCGCATGTTCTATTCGCAAGGAATCTTGGTCTTTTGAGTAGAGGAACTTCTTGTTGCGCCAGAAAACATAGTTATAATAATAATTATATACTATAATAATATAGTTATATATATGTCAATGCAGAAAACCTGCGCGCAGTATACCGGAAGTAAACAAGAAGTAGATGTAAACGTGGCGAGACGCAGCACAGCACCACACTTTTTGGGAGCAAGGAGGAAACCAGTTTCTTTATTAGTGTGGTGAAAACCATGAATATAATGTCTTTTGTTGACGACAGAAAGTACCGAGATAGTGAGATTTATAAGAAGGTGTCCGAAAAGTTATTGCGTCTTAAGGTTGTCCGTAGGCTACGTCCAGACGCTAACCGTGCGTCGCCGTTTACATATCGGGATATCGCCATTTGATTACAAATTCCACGTATACAGGAGTAACTCTCTCTGCCCACACATGTAAACAGGTTATTCCGAATGTTTCAGAAACTCGAATAGTGACCTTAACCCGACCATAACCCGAAAATTGACAGATTGTAAACGTAGTCATTTATAAATAAACTAAATCAGGAGGAAGTAGAGCGGGGGTTAGGAGATACAAGCAGTATCTCCCTTCTGTCATCATGGTAAAGATCTCTGGTTAATGATAGACGAGGTAACTAGAGTTGAGCCGGTCCGGTCCAGTTTGATTTGAAGCTAACCGGTTGTTTATTAGAGGTCTGACCAGATCTTGTGGGTCAATATTAAAACGTGATGATATTTCTCATTGAGGTTACACGTTGATAAAGTCACGGTGAGTCACGGCAATGCCGTTACATTTCTGAGACAGACACCACAGTGTTCTCTGTGCCCTGGTGACTGACTGACAGGCTGGAGGTTGTAGGGCAAGGCAACTTCATTTCTATATCTCTCTCATCTTATTTTTCGACATTGCTGGCTGCTCTTCCTCTGTAGCCTCTTCTGCAACTAAAAACAAAACTACCACCTTCTGCTACTGGAGCTAAAACTCTTGAGTAGACCGAGAATGTTTTTGTATAAGTAAGTGCAAATGTAGTAGTGTATATGTAACCTCAAGAGTTCAGCAGGACGACTGGAAACACAGAGACTCTCTACAAGATGACCAACCACCCAATGAGACAACACTACTTCCTGTTTGCTGGAGGTTTCACAACAACTCACCTCAATCTTCTCCTCTCCATTTCCAGTCTCCTCATCTTCATTTCCAGTCTCCTCTTCTCCATTTCCAGTCCCCTCATCTCCATTTCAATTCTCCTCTCCTCCCTTTCCATTCGCTCCGTCTCACTTTTCTCCATTCTAAATCGCCCTTTCAGGTCGACTTGTTTTTGTGATGGCTTCATGGACCGGTCACTCATCATGGACACACAGCTGGGTTCAGGTTCAGCAGGATCAGGTCTCTGATTGGTCCTGATAGAAAGAGGGGAAGACCACCAGAGAGGTAAATTCACTTTTTATTTATTTATAGATCAACTTTTTATTGTTTTTTTAATGCAAACATACAGAACAGAGAAATACAAACTGAACAAGAACAACAACATTCTCCCACCCCCCACCCTCTGCGGTCCCAAGGAAAAAACTACAACAAAAAAACAGAAATCCCACCTTGCCAAGTCACTCTCCTCCCGTTTTTGTCACCAAGCCTGATATTTGTGCTGCTGTACTTTGCCATAGGTCTATAGTCGATGACTTGGCTTTGTTAATCCTTGCTCAAGCATAACTACTGTATGTCCAGAAAATATGCCAACCACTGTTTTAAATACAGCGTATGTGGGAGGGGAGCCAGGGCTGAGCTATCATTTTCTTGGTCGCAGTTGAGCCGGCTAGCCAAACTTTTCTTTTGTCTTCCAACCAGAGCTGTATAGTAATGAAGTAGAACTACTTCACTACTCTACTTAAGCACTAAAAGGCTGTAGCTGTACTCTACTGGAGTATTATTTTTTTTCTCCTACTTCCAATTTTACTTGAGCACATATTTTTGATGAGTTTAATACTTTTACTCCAATACATTTTTTATGTGCTGCATAATGATTTCCTCACACTACGGAGACTGTTTAGGTTACAGTGTGGGTGTGTGTACGTTAGTTACGTTTTTTAATTACGTAATTTACATAAGAAATCACCAAGATCGAAATTACAGTCGCCCGTTCAGAAGTCAGAGAGTTTGTACTCTTTCTATTTAGCTATTGTTGCAGCAGAGTAATCTATTCCTGAGTTGTGTCAGTCTGCAGTGAGTCCTGCATATTAACCGTTTGACCCTGCAATGTGAAGCTGCTAGTTTATCTGGATGTTGCTAGCTTAATAACTTTCCTGTACATCACACATGTTACTAGCTAGTGTGTGATACGTTTTTGGGGCTTTAATTGTTACTGTGCTGGAGAGGATTTTCATTTTACTTCCACAGTGTGATAATTGTAAATTTTATTTCAGTATTTGTTAATATTTGTTATTTTTTATATATATTATATTTAATATTTGTTAAAATATTTAACATTTAACTTTGGCTACAGCCTTGGCTAAACATTTGATATAATTAATATGATATTCAAACTTTTGACTGCTTTCTTTAATAACTAAATAACAATACTTGTACTTACTTGGGTAGTACATTTTAAAATAAACTACTTGCAATACTCAAGTACAAAAAATTTTGAATACTTTATTACTTCTACTTAAGTGTTGTGCTTAAAGAGCACTTCAGCTTCTACTCAAGTCACTTTTTTGATAGAGCACTTGTACTTTTACTCCAGTATGGGTCTCTAGTACTTTATACACGTCTGTACCCAAGCAGGTGTAATTTAGAGTCATCATTAATTAACAAAACAATCGCGTCAGTAGGAATTCGACATCCTATCACATCAGATATTATTGATTCTGATGTTGTTTTATTCCAGAACTCATGCACCTGTTCACACTCCCAGATCATGTGCAGGAAAGTTCCAGTAAATTCAGTTTTTAGACTCCATAAACAGAAGCTGCTGGATAAACTAGAAGCTATCAAGCAGAAAATAAAGTCTGAAGCTCTTCACTGAATGATTTCTGTTCTCTGCTCATCCTGTTTTATCATACACTGTCTTTCTGAGAGAACGGGAACATTATAAAGACTCCAGGACTAAAGCCCCTGACACACCAACCCGACAGTCGACCGTCGGCAGTGAAGCCAGTGTGACTGATCTTCGTTCAGAATCCGATCTCGTATCGTACTGAGATAGTTCACCGAAACGTGTTTCTGAAAACATTTCAAGAGAGAAATAGGCCGTGCAGTTGCTGAATCTGTCTTCATTTCAGATCGACAAAGGTCAGTTTGAAAGAATGTTAAAATGTCTCTCCTTCAGCTACAGAGTGAGACCTCTCAACTTCTGTAACTGCTCAGTCAACCTGATCTCACAGTACAATGGGCACGGACCCTTAACTCAAAATCCGTGGCAGTTTCACGGAATTGCAACAAAATCCGTTGAAATGTCACGGAATAATTCCGTTAAATGAACACGGATCGCCAACGGATCGCCAACGGATCGCCGACGGATCGCCGACGGATCGCCAACGGATCGCCAACGGATCGCAAGGATGCCAACGGATCGCCAACGGATCGCCAAATTCCGTGATGGGCCCACGGAAGAATTCCGTGTAATGAACACGGATCGCCGAAAACGAAATACGGGCTTACGTGACACGCGGATCGCCGAAAAAAAAACGGTGGGTGGGCTTACGGTTCCGTGCCACACGCGGGACACGCTTAAAAAAAATAAAAACACAACAACTGACAAACGCCACACGCGGGACGCGAACTCAGCTCTCCTGAGTGAAAGTCCTGTGTTTTACCCATCCACCACCCCAACCAACCTCCTTACGTGGAATTACGGCCTTACATACTACTCACTACCGTGCCACGTCATCTTCTCATTGACTTTACATTGGCGTTGTTTTCCGTGGTGGCCACACGAAATTTTCACACATTCTGTACCACCACCACGGAATGAGCTGTTACCAGTCCGTGCCCATTTTACGGAATTCAGTGAGACCAGGCTGGCTCAGTAGCTAGGTAAGGACTACATGAGCTAGCTAGCTGTTTCTCCAACTTCGGCCTGGACAAGGCAGGATTAGCCGGGAGACTTTGCCTGGAATACCTGCAGAACAGGGACATGGAAGTAGTTCTATACAATTTGTTTTGTACATTAAAGGAACACACCGACTTATTGGGAATTTAGCTTATTCACCGTAACCCCCAGAGTTAGACAAGTCGATACATACCCTTCTCATCTCTGTGCGTGCTGTAATGCTGTCTGACGGCTCCAGCGGCACAGGCCAGCACAGATCCTGCAGGTAACTGGTTCCAACTAGCCTACTGCTCCGAATAAGTGACAAAATAACGCCAACATGTTCCTATTTACATGTTGTGATTGGTAGAGTCACAGCGTGTACAAAAAAACAACGTAACATGAGACACAGCCGTCTTCTAACTGTAAACAAACCGGGAACTATATTCTCAGGCGGAAGAATATAGTACTTGGGCGGAGTGATATGCTCGCAGCAAGCCTGCCTGAGAATATAGTTCCCGGTTTGTTTACTGTTAGAAGACGGATTTTCTACGCGCTGTGATTATATTGACAAAATGTAAATAAGGAACTTGGTTATTTGCTTGCTGTCACAATTAAGAGCAGTAGGCTGGTAATAACTAATGCTGGAGCCGTCAGACAGCGTTACAGCACGCACGGAGATGAGAAGGGTATGTATCGACTTGTCTTACTCTGGGGGTTACGGTGAATAAGCTAAATTCCCAAAAGGTGAATTTGTGTGTGTTGTAGCAGTGTTTGTACATACAACATTGCAGAGCCAGAAACACACCCTGAAGAGCCGAAATACTAATGTGTTGTTAAAGTATCAAACAGCAACTTACAGTTCCTTCAAAAGGTCAGAAGAGTTGACAGAGAATCTCAGGTGATCTCAGGTGAATTGTTTTATCAGATGCGTCAAAGCTCCACCTGTCAGGAAGCAGATTTTCACAATAAGAGCTTTGTTTCTTCTCTCTGTGTAACTGCGGTTGTTGTTGTCAGTGTGTGTTTGTTCTTCCTTTGTCCCTTGAATGCAACACGAGAAACATTCCACATGTCGAGTTCCAACATGTTTAAAATGTTTAAAATGAACAAACTTTATCGTTAAAACAAACTTTATCGTTAAAACAAACTTTATCGTTAAAACAAATGCAGTGATGCAGTGGAAGAAGTACTCCAAAGTATTAATACTACATGGTGAAAATACTCTGTTCAACGTCCTGCTCTGTTACTAAATTTACTTGATGTAGAAGTAGCAGTGAGAGAGCTGATTCTCTGGAACATTACATCATGTTTTACTGCTAATTCATACTTTGTGTGTAAACTGTGAATGTGCAGAGTAAGACGCTGTCAGATACATGGAGGACAATAACAAGTACAACACTCTCTCTGCTTGCTGTTCTCTGGACTTCAACAGAGAAAACCTCAGCAGAGAACTCCACATTACAGACAGCACATTGAGGGCTGGGAGCCAAAGGGGCATCCCTGAACTCAACACAATATGAAAAGGAAAAAGTTAAAGACTTACAGACTTGACTGCTCTGATTGGAGGGTTTCTCATGCTGCAGCTGGTCCTGGAAGACCTCTGGGACGCTCAAGATATCTTATCGCGCGTGTCGACTGAAACCTTTGTCTCTGACAGCAAAACAAACCTGTTACAGCTTCATCAGGAGGAGGAGGAGGAGGAGGAGGAAATAATCATGTAGAACTAGGGCTGGGCGATATGGTTGAAAACTGTATCACGATATACGTTTTTCATATCGGTCGATATCGATAATTATTGATATTTTTATGACCTATTTAAAATAAGGACCGGGAGAAAAATATATTAAATTTAAACATTTTTATTTTAAACTTAACCCTGCTCTGATTATAATCCCCTCAGTTATAAAAGCAGAAATGTCAACACAACCATGGAAGCACTCAAATAATTAAAATGTAAACAGGTCTAAAATCACAATGAACACTTAACAATTATCTCTTAACATTAAGGTGCAAAATTAAAGAATAAGTAAGAAATGCTTAATAAAGTGTCATAAAAGAGTGCAAAGTGTTAGCTAAATATAAGAAACCTGAGAAGGAACTATTTTCTGCAGGTTTAGTGCTAGGTTGGTAACCTGGCTTCTGGACAGCGCTCAGCACGTCTGCCTCCGTTATTTCTTTGTAGCGTTTAGTAAGGCGCTGATGCAGAGTACCTCTCCATGGCGGTCTGCTGCTTGTAGCGTTTAGTAAGGCGCTGATGCAGAGTACCTCTCCATGGCGGTCGGCTGCTTGTAGTGTTTAGTAAGGCTGATGCAGAGTACCTCTCCATGGCGGTCTGCTGCTTGTAGCGTCGTATAAGGCGCTGATGCAGAGTACCTCTCCATGGCGGTCTGCTGCTTGTAGCGTTTAGTAAAGGCTGGGATAGAGTACCTCTCCATGGTGGTCTGCTGCTTGTGGCGTTTAGTAAAGCGCTGATGCAGAGTACCTCTCCATGGCGGTCTGCTGCTTGTAGCGTTTAGTAAGGCGCTGATGCAGAGACTACCTCTCCATGGCAGTCGGCTGCTTGTAGCGTTTAGTAAGGCGCTGATGCAGAGTACCTCTCCATGGCAGTCGGCTGCTTGTAGTGTTTAGTAAAAGCTGATGCAGAGTACCTCTCCATGGTGGTCTGCTGCTTGTAGTGTTTAGTAAAGGCGCTGATGCAGAGTACCTCTCCATGGCGGTGTGCCTTGCTTAGCGTTTAGTAAAGCGCTGATGCAGAGTACCTCTCCGTGGCGGTCTGCTGCTTGTAGCGTTTAGTAAGGCGCTGATGCAGAGTACCTCTCCGTGGCGGTCTGCTGCTTGTAGCGTTTAGTAAGGCGCTGATGCAGAGTACCTCTCCGTGGCGGTCTGCTGCTTGAGCGTTTAGTAAGGTGCTGATGCAGAGTACCTCTCCATGGTGGTCTGCTGCTTGTAGTGTTTAGTAAGGCGCTGATGCAGAGTACCTCTCCATGGTGGTCTGCTGCTTGTAGTGTTTAGTAAGGGCGCTGATGCAGGTACCTCTCCATGGCAGTCGGCTGCGCGTGACGTTTAGTAAGGCGCTGATGCAGAGTACCTCTCCATGGCGGTCGGCTGCTTGTGCGTTTAGTAAAGGCGCTGATGCAGAAGTACCTCTCCGTGGCGGTCTGCTGCTTGTAGCGTTTAGTAAAGAGGCTGGTGCGAGTACCTCTCCGTGGCGGTCTGCTGCTTGTAGCGTTTAGTAAAGAGCGCTGATGCGAGAGTACCTCTCCGTGGCGGTCTGCTGCTTGTAGCGTTTAGTAAGGTGCTGATGCAGAGTACCTCTCCATGGCGGTCTGCTGCTTGTAGTGTTTAGTAAGGCGCTGATGCAGAGTACCTCTCCATGGCGGTCTGCTGCTTGTAGCGTTTAGTAAGGCGCTGATCCAACAGAACAAACGATAATAATCAGCTGATTAAAAGCGCTAACTTATGGGACAGAAGGGGCGCTGTCCTCCCCGGCAGCTCGCCATCTGATCAGCTGTTTGAAGTGTTGTGACTCCTGTCAGCCACCGGACACACACACTCCCTCCAGAACCAGATAGTTAAAGAACTACAGACACTGTCAGGACACACACACACACACAGAGACAGAGACAAAAACACACACACACACACACACACACACACACACACACACACACACACACACACTCCACTCAGACACTTCGCACACACACAACACACAACACACCACGCCCCTACTGACACACACTCAGACACACACACACATATATATATATACATACACAGAGAGACACACACACAAACACACACACACACACACACACACAGAGACACTACGCCCCCTACTGGGGACACACAGGAACAACAGACACTGTCAGACAGACACAGAGACACACACACACACACACACACACACACATACATACACACACACACACAGACATTGACTGACACACACACACACACACACACACACACACACACACACACACACACACACACACACACACACACACACAGGAACAATAGACACTGTCAGACACACACACACACACTACTACGTCCCCTAGTGGGGACACACAGGAACTTCAGACACTGTCAGGACTAGGGTTGGGTACCGAAACTCGGTGCCAATAGGGAACCGGTGCCGACGTAAACGGTAGTAACGAGACCGAATAAGAACGAAAATTTCGGTGCCTCATTTCGGTGCTTGACTTTACACTACACCTGACAGCATGTAACGTTAGCCTACCTTTAGCTAGCAGCTGGATTAAACACCGGTAAAATGCTGACAGCTAACGTTAAACAGTGTAACGTGTGATTGTATTTCACTGTGGAGGACTTCAACAGCCGGGATGTAACAGTCTGCTCTGCAGCGCCAACAGCAGCCGTTATGCGATTCATAGATATACAGTAGTAGTACTAGTAGTACTAGTAGTACTATGTTTATATGGTGGAATGAAACAACAAGACGGTGACGTTCACTTGCAGCTGCAGTTGTCGAATTAAACAACACAGATGGTGCGTTCACTTGCGCGCTGCCGTTTCGGTCGTAAACAACACAGACGGTGCATTCACTTAAAACAGGTAGCCTCGTTGCATTCACAGTAATTGTAAAATACCCCTTTTCCCCATCTGGGGTTCAACAGCAATTTACTGGTGAAATAACTTATTGTCATTGTTATAGTTATTACATTATTATTAAATCTTTAATTTTGACCATGTCCTTAGCAATAAACAAGTCACTGACTGTTGTTTACTACCCTTATTTTTTTTTTTTACTTTATTGAAAAGTACCGATTCAGGCACCGTTTAGGCACCGGAACCGTTTTAAAAGTATCGATTTAGCACCGGAACCGAAAAAAAACCAAACGATACCCAACCCTAGTCAGGACACTGACACTACGCCCCCTACATATATACACACACACACACACACACACACACAGGACAAACACACACTAACACTACGCCCCCCTATTGGGGACAAACAGAAACAACAGACACTGTTAGGAAACACACCCACACACACACACCCACACACAAAAATACACAAGACACTGGCGCCCCCTACTGGACACACACACACACACACACACACACATACAGACAGACACCAGACACAGACACACAGACACACACAGACACTACACCCCCTACTGGGGACACACAGAAACAACAGACACTGTCAGGACACACACACACACACACACACAGAGACAGAGACACACACAGACACACACAGAGACACAGACACAGAGACACACACACACACAGCTTCGTGGATTGTTGTTAGCAAAAAAGCAGAGGCGAGGATGCCTGTCGGGACTGTTAGCCCGGCTAAGTACACTACCACAAAGACCTCCACTGCACAGTGTGGATGACATGGAAGTCTGGCCGAGCTAGCTATCGGCAGTATCAAGACAAGTTAGGTGACAGTACAATATGAATTTGAAAACACATCTTGTTGTCACGTAAGAGCCCTGGTCATGTTGCACAGATATTTTAATTGCATTTTTTGTCTGCTAAGAAGCACAAAGGCACTCTTTAAAATATACCCCCCACAACTGACATTTTAGTAGGGCTGTGCTCGATTGAAGAAATTCTTAGTCAACTAACATTCAATTCAATTGTATCGACTAATCGATTAGTTGATTTAATCGACAGATCTGTGAATCTGAGTTTCTCCGCAAAGAGTCATGCAAAAAGCACCACTTTAATTCTTGTCTTTACCAGAGATGTGCTCGTAAGTTTCTTGGAAATAAGTCATTCAGCATGAAAAAAGCATCAAACATGACTAATGGAGTAAAGAGATCTAAGTTGACTAAGACCAAAGCAACCGATTAGTCGACTAATCCACTAAGAGGAAGCAGCCCTACATTTTAGCTAACTGGGAGCTCTGGCCATTAGCTGCAGCAACTCCAGTTTGCTAGCACCGATATTGGTCTTTTTTTTTTTTTATATCGTCAGTACTCAGACTTCTAGCGATCAAGATTAAGGTAAAAATCGGCCAGAGTTCTCCTTTAAGAAAGTTTTTGGATCATAGACTGTAAATATTACTATTATATTCATATATACAGTCTATGGTTTGGATGTTGTTAAACGTAACACTAAAATAATTAGAAAAAGATCCTGAACAGCAAACAAGTAGAAAGTACTCGATGTATCCACGCCCCCATCCTGGAGTTCACTGACTTTAAAAGTTAAACAGAAAGACCATAAACAAATGACAGGAACTTTATGCTTTTATTGTGAAAAGAGACAGAATTCAAAACAAAACATGACACAAGTTAACGGCATTTCTACAATTTCATGATCACAGTTTTCATCTTTAAAGGACTGGAAGTGGTGTTGTTTTCGTCAACGAAAATCATGACAAAATATGGTCGTCAACGAGCCTTTATCATGTGATGAAAATGAGATGAAACGCAACGTAAATGCTGGTCATGTGACGATGACTACAACTAAATATATAATGCAATATTGTTGATGAATAAAAATGAGACTAGATGTGGTTTACAAAATAAAAACTATGCTAAAAGTTTCATTGACCAAAACAAGACCAGACAAAATGTTATAACGTTATTTCATCTCTATTTGCAGTACTCAGACACACACACACACACACACACACACACGCGCACGAAACAACACACACACACACAGGAACAACAGACACTGTCAGACACAGAGAGAGACACACAGACACACACACACACACACACACACACACAGGAACAACAGAAACTGTCAGACACACAGAGAGACACACACACACACACACAGATGTCAACAAAACTTTATCACGTAACGAAAATGAGACGCAACGTAAATGCTGGTCATGTGACGATGACTATAACTAAATGTATAATGCAATATTGTTGACGAATAAAAACGAGACTAGATGTGGTTTACAAAATAAAAGCTATGCTAAAATATCTCTTCATTTTCATTGTCCAAAACGAGACCAGACGAAATGTTATAACGTTTTTTCGTCTCTATTTGCAGTATTTCTGTACCTGTGTCTTCCTTCAGGGGCATAGACAGTAAAGTTCAGGGGCTGCATCAGGACCGCCTAAGTCGAGGTTCCAAGCGAGCTGAGGCGATACCAAAAGGTGACGTGAAAGCGACAGACGGGGGTGTCTTGAACAAACTAGCCATTTAAAAAAATGTTGGGCTTTTCCGCTGTCACTACCCGATGTGAGTCGAGTGCAGATGTGGGTTGCGCATGCATCACTTTGCGACAAGTAGCTAGCCTACAATATACTGTCTATGGTTTTGAGCTAACGATGGCAATGAAACAATCCTAGATAGCTAAAACTAGTGCCCAACGTTTTTGAAATGACTGCTAGCTAAGATGTTAACGGCGTTTTGAGGTAACGTTAGCAATCAAGTAGCTACTGCTAGCTAGCTAAGAGTTAGCAATTCAAAACGTTTTAGAAATTATTTCCATCTTGTGTTATTGTAATGAAAGAGAAAAGTGACGTGTTATGCCGTAAACCGTTTAAATCTGAGCATGCGCGACTCACATCTGCACTCGACTCGCATCGGGCAGTGACACCGCCTTTAAATTTTTGACAGGAAAGCTAGGCGAGAAAGGGGAGAGAGGGGGGAAGACATGCAGGAAATTGTCACAGGTCGGATTCAAATTAAATTAAGTCCGACACAGAGAAAGGGACCGATGGCCAGGTAAATAAGTATAGGTATAAGCTAACAATAATATAATAAGTAGTGCTGTCAAACGATTAAAATATTTAATAGCGATTAATCACATTAAAGCCGTAGTTAACTCTTAATTAATCGCACATTTTTATCTATTCTAAATGTCCCTTGATTTCTTTTTGTCCCATTATTTTTTCTCATTTTAATGCTCTGATCAACATCATACAATACTTTTAAAAGGTCCTGAATATAGAAAATATATATATATATATATATATATATATATATATATATATATATATATATATATATATATATAAATATAAAACAATTAATATTTGATCTAAAAAAGAAGAAGCACAAAATGGCGAAAACAACCACTGGATGGGAAAAGGGTATTTTACAATAACTTTGAATGCACCACGAGGCTGGCGAGGCGAGCAACATAACAGTGCTAATCCTGTGATTTTTCCCCTGTGAGTTTTGGTTTTCTATTTTTGGACTTTGCCTTTTGCCTGCTTGCCTGTTTTTCTTGTGTTTTTGGATTCCTTTGTTGGTTTGCACCCTGCCTTTTTGTTCAATAAATCCTCAAATTCAACCTTTCGCCTGCCTGCCTGATCCCTGCATTTTGGGTCCTCTACCTCCCTGAATCGTTAGTTTATAACAATAACCTGAAATATTTGTAAGTGTGATCCTGTACAGACTCAACTGATCAGCAGTGAGAAACAGGAGGAGACTCTCCATCCTACACAGGACACAGAGACACTGAGGAACCATACCAGAACCAGAACCCAAACCCAGGATAAACAGGCTGAGTGAATGTGGTGTTGAAGGTATGGAGGTGGATCAGTGAGTCAGAGGAGACTGAGTAGAAGGACAGAGAGCCAGCAGGAACGTCCACAAACACTGCTACTCTATCAGAGTCAGAGGAGGAGGCGATGGATGTTCCTCTGTTATTGTGACTGACAGAATAACCATTATCAGAGCACCTCAGACTCCAGGACTGATCATTACCTCCTAACACACAGTCATCACTGTTTCCTCTCCTCCTGATTCCTCTGTAACTCACGGCTACATCAACCCTTCCTCTCCTCTCAACCTCCCAG
This sequence comes from Perca fluviatilis, assembly GCF_010015445.1. Lineage (NCBI taxonomy): Eukaryota > Metazoa > Chordata > Actinopteri > Perciformes > Percidae > Perca > Perca fluviatilis. The sequence continues at coordinate 954,207 of NC_053135.1, read as the reverse complement.
TAACAGCGACCAGTCAGACCATCTCTGCACAGCAGCTGATGCCTGGAGTCAAACCTCTCTGGATGATCAGGATATGGCTGATTATCTAACACATATGTCAACTTCCTGTTGTCGTCAGACAGTTTGAGGTTTCTGTTCACTGTGTTTGTGTCGACTGTGAGTTCACAGGAATCTGACGGAGAGAACGAGACACAACACAGCTGCAGTTACTAACCAATCAGCACTTTGATGATGACATCAGAGGGTTGAATGAGTGATGTCACAGTTTGATGAATGAAATTAAAAACACACTTACACTTCCTCAGACCTGGTGTCAACCATCTGACTCCAGCAGGATCCACCCTGAAAGGAGGAGGAGGGTGGGGGTGGGGGCATTACATCACTCTCACACACACAGCTTCATTCTGATCAAATGTAGGGTTGGAATTTACTCATTTTATATTCATATTTGGGCTTCCAATCAATTAAAATATTTAATTCAGTTTAATTTCCTTTAAAGTGTCCAATCATAACAGAAGTTATCTCAGGACACTTTCCAGGTAGAGGAGCTCTAAGTCAGGATTTTATGTCTGCCGATAACAGTAGATTAATGCTTCATCCACACATTCTTCTCGTAGAAAGCACAATGCTTTGTGCTAACCTAGGCTAAACCTATCATGGACCTTTCTGTCGAGTTGAAATTGATTTGATCCCGGGAAAGAGGGGAAAAACAGGATGTTTCTTAAAACCAGGGACAGTTCTTTTAACATATAAAGATGTGTCCAAATTACATGAATTATTAACAAAAGAGTTATCATTCTAGTTCCTGGAGATGTTCTCCTTTAAAACTTCCTACACAAATATCTCCTTTTTGTTCATCAGTGGTTGTACCTGAGAGTGTCCAGTCTCCAGAGAGGATGCTTGAGTCCCGCTGACAGTAGCTTCACTCCTGCATCTCCTGGATGATTGTAGCTCAGGTTCAGCTCTCTCAGATGGGAGGGGTTTGAGCTCAGAGCTGAGACTAGAGAAGAACAGCCTTCCTCTGAGATCAGACATCCTGACAGACTGAAAACACACGGACAACACACAGGAACCCTCTGTCAACAGGTAGAGCCATGTTTTTGTTTTAGGTTTGTTTGCTGTCCGGGTACATTTTGGTCTAGTTTTAGAATACATCTTTAAAATCATCTGTGGTATTTAATTATTCAACAACAAAAGCAAATTATTAAAAATTCTCATGGAAAGTACTGATGCTATAAACTACTGCTGTAGTTTATTGTATCAGCAGACACAAAGCTACACGTTAGCTGTTTATCAACTAAAGTTAATCAGAGTTGAAATGGTCATCAGTTGAAAGGGTTAATGAATCCTGACCTGAGAGTCTCCAATGTGCAGTGTCGACTTTTCAGTCCAACAGAGATCAACTTCACTCCTGAATCCTGCAGGTTGTTGTTACTCAGGTCCAGCTCTCTCATACTAGAGGACTGGGAACTGAGAACTGAGGACAGCGCTGCACAGCTTCTCTCTGACAGGTTACAGTTACTCAGTCTGGAGAGATAACAGAAAGGAAAAGTAAAAGTATTTTAACTCATCAGACATCAGAGTATTTAATTATGAATAAATCACATTTACAAAGCTTTGTTGGTAATGACGAAGACAGATAACTATTGTGTTTATATGTTAAGTCTGGACTTTTGGTGATAGAGAATATAAAATCCCTTTTAAAAACATGTTAAAATTATAAGGACATCCATTATTCAAATTCACATAAGGTTTTAAAAAATTGGAAACATTCAAAGATTTCTGAATTGTTAAATTTTAGATCCTGACATGAGAAGGGCGGTTTTAAATTTAATAAAGCTTAAAGTTTAGAGAAATATCATATAAGAAAACATATAAGAATTGTGTTTATATGTTGAGTCTGGACTTTTGGTGATACAGTATATGAAATCCCTTCTCAGCATGTTTTAATATCTGTTGATCCAAACAGCTGATGTGATCCAAACAGCTGATGTGATCCAAACAGCTGATGAAAGCCAAACTATTCCAGTAACAGTTAACTCCAGAGTGTAAAAAAATTTTGTTTCATCCAATGATTCACTTCTCATCCTCTTCCAACCATTCATCAAAACTAAGTCCTCCATATAAATCAAAATAAACAACAAAATTATCCATTGCATGTTGTAGGCTAACATTACTGTTTTTTGATTCAGCCCTGGAAGTTTCAATGTTGCCCAGTAAATGGCGCAATAATATTTGATGTGATGCACCCGGTGTACTCAAATAGCTCTGGGTGTGCTGTCATGATGATTTGAGTATGTTCTAAATGTCTAGTTGACCAATCAGATTGTCTGGTTGGATCTACTTGTTGTATAATCAGGAAAAAACAAACATCTAGTAATCAAATTTATATTTTAGTCATATTAAAATATAAATATTTCTGGATCTCAGCCACAGTTCATATTTCATTCTTTATGAGGTGATTCTAAATCAGAATAAAATACTTTGGAAACATTCATGTTTTGAAAGTTTCCAAAGTATTTTTCATTACTGTGTTTTCAAAGAGTCTGTTCTTGATTTGACCTGAGAGTCTCCAGTGTGCAGTGAGGACTCTTCAGTCCAACAGAGATCAGCTTCCCTCCTGAATCCTGCAGGTTGTTGTTACTCAGGTCCAACTCTCTCAGACTAGAGGACTGGGAGCTGAGAACTGAGGACAGAGCTTCACAGCTTCTCTCTGACAGATTACAGCCACTCAGCCTGGAGAGACAAAAGGAAGGATACCGGTTATTTATTTTAACTCCTGTTGAAAGATATCAGAGTATTTAATGATGAATAAATCCCACTTACAGAGCTTTGTTGGAGGCTTTGACCACTGGCAGCAGCATCAGAAGAGCATTCTCTGAAGCAGAGTATTTCTTTAGGTCAAACATGTCCAGAGCATCTTCTGATGACAGTAAGATGAAGACCAGAGCTGACCACTGAGCAGGAGACAGTTCATCTGCGGAGAGACTTCCTGATCTCATGGACTGTTGGATCTTCTCCACTAGAGAATGATCATTCAGTTCATTCAGACAGTGGAACAGATTGATGCTTCTCTCTGCAGACAGATTCTCACTGATCTTCTTCTTGATGTACTCAATGGTTTCCTGATTAGTCTGTGAGCTCCTTCCTGTCTGTGTCAGCAGGCCTCGTAGGAGATTCTGATTGGTCTCCAGTGAAAGACCCAGGAGGAAGCAGGGGAACAAGTCCAGGTGTCCATTTGGACTCTGTAAGGCCTTGTCCACAGCACTCTGGTAGAAACCTGTTGATGTTGTGTGTTTACCTGCCAGCAGGTCGAATCCAGAATTGGTGAATGTCAGATGGACATGAAGAGCAGCCAGAAACTCCTGAATACTCAGATGGACGAAGCTGAACACCTTATCCTGGTACAGTCCACTCACCTCTTTAAAGATCTGTGTGGATACTCCTGAGTACACTAAGGCTGCTGTGGTATCAATGCCACACTCTGTCAGGTCTGATTCATAGAAGATCAGGTTGCCTTTCTGCAGTTGCTCAAAAGCCAGTTTTCCCAGAGACTCGATCATCTTCCTGGTCTCTGTATCTGTCTCCGCTCCTCCATCATACTTGATGTTCTTCACTTTGGACTGAACCACCAGGAAGTGGATGTACATCTCAGTCAGGGTCTTGGGAAGCTCTCCTCCCTCTCTGGTCTTCAACACGTCTTCCAGAACTGTAGCAGTGATCCAGCAGAAGACTGGGATGTGACACATGGTGTGGAGGCTTTGTGATGTCTTGATGTGGGAGATGATTCTACTGGCCTGATCCTCATCTCTGAATCTCTTCCTGAAGTACTCCTCCTTCTGAATGTCAGCGAACCCTCTGATCTCTGTAACCATGTCAACACACCCAGGAGGGATCTGATTGGCTGCTGTAGGTCGTGTGGTTATCCAGAGGCGAGCAGAGGGAAGCAGATTCCCCCTGATAAGGTTTGTCAGCAGCACACCCACTGAGGTGGACTCTGTAACATCAGTCAGGATCTCAGTGTTGTGGAAGTCCAGAGGAAGTCGACACTGATCCAGACCATCAAAGATGAACACAACCTCTTCAAACCTGCAGATTCCTGCTTCTTTGGTTTCAAAGAAAAAGTAATCAACAAGTTCCACCAAGCTGAACATTTCCTCTTTCAGCACATTCAGCTTGCTGAAGGTGAATAGAAATGCAAACTGAATGTCCTGGTTGGCTTTGTCTTCAGCCCAGTCCAGAGTGAACTTCTGTGTTAAGACTGTTTTCCCGATGCCAGCCACTCCCTTAGTCATTACTGTTCTGATTGGTTCATCTCTTCCAGGTGGAGTTTTAAAGATGTTTTCTTGTCTGATTGTTGTTTCTGGTCTGACTGGTTTCCTGGATGCTGTTTCAATCTGTCTGACCTCATGTTCAACATTGACCTCTGCAGTTCCTCCCTTTGTGATGTAGATCTCTGTGAACATCTGATTCAGAGGGGTTGGGTTTCCTGCTTCAGCAATCCCCTCAAACACACGGTGGAACATCTTCTGCAGCTTAGATTTGAGTTTTCGCTTACCACCTGCAGCAAGACTTCCTGAATGAATACAGAACAAAGAAGATCAGTAAGTAATTTAGAAAATAAACAGGAACACATTTTGGTCAATCTTTAGAGAAATCCTCTTACTGTTCTGCAGACGGTCAGCCAGCTCGTCCTGCTTCATTCTCCTCAGGAAGTCCAGTGTGATCTTCAGAAATGCCTCACTGCTGCTCCTCTGCTCTTCCTCCTCATCCTCCCTCTGACTTTCTGAGCATTCTGGGTAATCTGGACCCAGAACCTTTTGGATCTTCTTCAGCTCGTTCTTCACAAAAGTGACAATGTTTTCCTCCAGCAGCTGGAACAGAAGATTATATGAATGACTCAATCAAACTGAAATCATGGAAGCAAACATCAGATCCATGTTGGACAGACTGACATCCCATTGGCCTGAAAAGTGCAGCATGGAGATGATTGTGAACTGAATAGATGTAAAAGTAGTTGGTGTACATGTACAGACCATAAATATGGAGTCCAGGAGTGATTGATGCTGCTGGGCAGACTGACCACTGGGAACCTCTGAGATCTCCTGAGCCACTCTGAGGAGGAATCAGGACAAATTAGCTCACATCATGTCTGTCCACACAGAAGGTCAAAACACAAAGCATTTCAAGAAACACTTAAACATTTCACAAAACAAATAAGACATTTGATGAGACCCAAATCGGAAAAGGAAGGTACATATTGGACAATGATTCCTCGTAGCTGATTGGATGCACTAGCACTAGCGTATATATACGCTATACATACATACATATATATATATATATATATACATACATACATACATACATACATACATACATACATACATACATACTGTATATATATATATAGCGTCTCAGAACTATGCACCTTACTCCCCTTTTTTTCTTTTGCACTACTTATTTGAATTCCATGTTGTACATTTCTCTTACGTACTTGTTGACACTGAAAAAGAAGTTGCTTTCAATCTCGTTACACATGAGTATAATGACAATAAAAGGCATTATATTCTATAAGAGGCTATGATGAGCCGTGGGAACTTGACGTCTCCTTCACAAAAAAAATCTGAATTTTGAGTTATAACTGACAAGTCTGATGTGTGTAAGGGTCTGTATGTGCAGAAAGGCACTACGCTCTTCAGAGGCTTCAGACTTATCACCATATCAGTCAGCTGGGTTTAGATGCTGCCGGGATTTAATCAAATGAAGCAGAAACTTGTTATCCAATATAAAGCAGCTGTGGACAGCAAATACTGAATGGCCTTCAATGTAGACTCATTTACGAACTGTCGACATGTCATGTTATTTTCTGTACTGATTTTGGTTGAAGAGTGTTTATTGAAATAAATTATATTTTAAGCATGTCTCTGCAATAGTGTATTGAAACTCTGTTAAGCCTTGTGTTAAATCCCTTTACTGTATTCCACATGATAATGTCCTAGTGTCATGGTGAGGTTATTCATAGGGGGTTTAATTGCAGTAGGATAGTAGCCTTCAAGCCAAGTATATATAAACTTGCACTTCCACATACCTAAAGAATAAAATCTGTTTTATGTCTGTGGTACAATCTGAAAGAGACTCGCACCAATAACATTAAAGCTGATTGGCTGCAATTTAAATTGCATGTTGGTCTCATTTGTAGTCGTAATACATTGAATTATATTCAGACTAGCGTGAGAAAGAAGTACTTCACTACACATGAACAGTGTTGGGAGTAATAGCGTTACTAACGGTGTTAATTTTTCAGTAACGGAGTATTCTAATTAACTACTTTTCCCATCGTTGCAACGCCGTTATCGTTACTGAGAATGTAAAGTGGCGCGTTACTACAATTTGGTTGAATGAAGCGCTGCGAGGTGTCAGGCTTTGGCTACAGGGAGCGGGGGGGGGGGGATGACACAGTTGCAAATGCGATGATGATTGGCTGGGTGGGTGGATGCCCTGCTCACGCTGTCTCACTGCACGCTCCGACTACCACTAAACACAAGACAGCGACAATAACGACGAGCCAGGGACATTCAAAGGTAGCGTTCTCGAACTGGAAGTACCGGCACTACTTCTCGCTCATTGAAATTAAAGGCGAGAATGTTTATGTAACACGCACGCTATGCCCAGGAAAAAAAGACTTTATCCACGTCTGCCTCAAGCAACTCCAATCTTATGAAGCCCCTCACAGCAACACATGCTAACGGGACACTTGCTGCTGCTGCTAACCCAAGCCCGAGCCCAAATGCAGCTAGCGTGAGCTCCAGGAAGGAGACTGAGCCACTCGGGTCAGCAACAGGTGATACTGTATATAGTGTTTTTATTCTTCAATCAGTTAATATAAACATGTTTGAAGTTAAATGTTATGTTATATGTTATATAACGTAATAGCATTATAGAACATAAAAAATAACATCACAGTTACTTTGCTGAGTAAGTAATTACTTTTACAATGTAGTAACTGAGTTACTAACTCAATTACTTTTTGGGAGAAGTAATTTGTAACTGTAACTAATACATTTTTTAAAGTAAGATGACCAACAGCCAATTAGGAACAGGTGTGTGGTTGTTGCTCTCGGCGTGTGTGTAGTAATTTTTCAGCAGCTAGAAGACATTAATGCCGAGCACTTGATCACGTTTTTAGTAAATATCGGCAGATAATTATCGGCGGTTGATCAATGCCGGGGGGCTTTCCTTGTTCTTTCAAATGTTTTGTAAAGTTGCTGACGTTATAAAGTAACTGAAGCTGACTTACTCAAACTTTGGACGTCCTTTGAAATATAGCGGTGGGCTCTTTGACCAGCTCCTCTTGATGGACGCCCTCCCAATGACAGGTTCAGGTCCCTTAAAGGTCCTGTTAGAAAGAGAGGAAGACCACCAGAGAGAGAAATTTACTTTGTAATCTCCAGAAACAGAAGCTGCTGGAGAAACTAGAAGCTATCAACCAGAAAATAAAGTCTGGAGCTCTTCAGTGAATGCTTTCTGCTTTCTGCTCATCCTGTTCTATCATTCATTGTCTTTCTGAGAGAACAGGAGCATTATAAATACTCTAGCACTAATGTTATCTTTTTAGTCCTCTAATGGAGCCATGACTTCATCATGAGGATTAAAATCAGACAACTTTGTGTCTTGTGAAATGTTGGACAATACTTTTCTACTTTATTATTAAGTGTGGAGTTTTGACTTTGATAAGATGTTTGTTCTTTCTAGAGATGCCACGATCACGTTTTTAGCCGCTGATACTGATCGTTGATCATGAATGAGCAATATCTGCTGATAAAGGGCCGATACTGAACGGGAAAATCTGCTAATGACAGACTAATTTCTAATAGAGAGCCGAAGTCACGCCCTTCTACATCCTGTCCATGGGACCTATCTTTTGATAGGTAGTGAACGGGGAGAGGCAAATTCTTTTTTGATCCCTTTTGAATTGATCCATGAATTACATATATGATGTTCGTCAATTTAAAAGATAATTTTTCCAATGAAGAAAGTGTCAGTTCATTATTAAACTACTGAAGTATAAGACGGTGAAAATACGTAATTAGAAAGACTACAAACTTCAATGTCTCATGGATGACGTCTCGCTGAAGCTACGATGTCTGTGTGTATCGTACCGGGGATGTAACGTTACTCTAATGAGCAGAGGACCTTTCGTTCTTTGGCTTATCTGCTGAGAATCACTTGACTGGATAAAACCAGCAGTTAAGATAACGTTACATGTGTTGTGGAACAGAGCTAAGCTAGCTAGCGAGCAAGTTGAGCATAGGTGTGTGAGACGAGAGATATAGTTCACTGAGCGGTTTCACACTAAACTAAGTGGTCATATGACAAACCTAGGCCTTGGCGAAATGGAGAAAATCAGATATCGCGATATTCATGTCCTAACACCTCAATGTCGATAATGTGGCGATATTCTGGGGTTTGCAATTGGTGCTTTAACAAAACATCTTCACAATGAGATTTTAGATAAATAATCTTCAGTAATGTATGTATAATGACTAAGTGGGTAAAGGCAAATAATAGAACAGTTACAGTCTGGTAAGTTCAGACAATGACATCACTTTACTGTAATGCAGCCTTTAAAACCAGGAAAAGACACTTATGTCATATCACGATATTACGATATCCAAAACCTAAGACGATATCTAGTCTCATATCACGATATCAATATAATATCGATATATTGCCCAGCTCTAGCCAAACCTACGGCTAACTGAGACTTTCTTCAGTTGAAAAATTGTCATTTAAACTGATGAACATTGTGTGTGTAATCCATGGCTCAATTCAAACGGGATCAAAAATGAATTTGTCTCTGCCCGTTCACTTCCGTTCAGATTCTTTCTGAATTAAAGGACAATTCCGTCGCAAAACGAACCTAGGGGTTATTAACTGATGTGCACCTAGTCTGTCGCTCTCTGGGACATGTTTTCATGCTAACCCAATGAGTTTGGAGCTTTGACGAGGATACTGCAGACCGCTGGTTAGCTTACAATGCTAATATTTGGGGCATAGGGACACTCAAATTAAAGATGCAGTAGGTAAGTCTTATAAAACTAACTTTCTTTGTCATATTTGCTGAAACTGACCCTATGATCCAGTAGAACTACATGAATTATGTAAAAAAAAAAAAAAAGACAGCTCCTCTGGCACCTCCTACAGCCTGTAGTGCCATTGGCAAAATTCTACCGCTCTTCGCTTCGATTTTCTCCAATCAAGGGCCACAAGGGGGTGGTCTATCTGCCTGTCAATCACTGCTCAGGCACACGCATATATAGCGTTCCTCTCCCCTCAGCCGGCGCCGGAAAGGTTTTCCAAAACTCCGTGAATAATGGAGAGGCTTTTCAGAGGTGGCATGGCTGCAGGATTTTAAAGATCAGAAGATGCGATGACAGACACATTTCCTCTCAACAGGTAACATAATTACCATGAGTGATATATTATTTCACTTGGTTATTAGTAGTCAAAATCCGTCCAAAAGCTACGTTGGTGAGAATGATAGTAACGCGTTAGCACAGTGGTCGGGCTCGTATATGATGCTGTAGGGTAGCCTGCTAGTTAGCATCGTTTTACTGTTGGTGAGTAAAGCTAACGTTGTGTTAGTGTTTAGTTATTGAAGATGTTGTCTGTCTGACATGCCGGCCGGCAGTTCTGTCAACCTCCGTTGTGTGGGAGGGGCTTAGGAGACGGTTTGGGCTGCAGCAGAAAGGGAGGAGGGACTGAGAAGTTGTCGATGTTCAAATCTGTTGGCAAAGTCCTGGCTCTTCACAATCTTACCTACTGCAGCTTTAAATCGTTATTTAACACCACAAAGGTTCGGAATATTACGCCACGGTAAGAGTTAGGTCTTTAAATGAATCAAGCAGCATTGACAACATTGTAAGTGTACAGATAGTTTATTAAAAAAGATAGATTATAAAGACAGTCGCGTTCATGTTTACTTTAACGCCGTGCAACGTGGAATCTCCAGAGACAGTATGGGAATTTCCACGGCGCTCGTTTTTCGACTAGTCATGACTGGTTTCCAAGATGACTCCAGCAAGTAAACATGAACTCGACTGTCTTTATAATCTATATTTTTTAATAAATTTATCTGTACACTTACAATGTTGTCAATGCTTCGGTTCACATTTAGGGACCCTCATTATGCTAACGTTAACGTGTGGTGATATTTTGAGCCTTTTTAGTGGTATTAAATAACGATTTAATTTGAGTGTCCCTATGCCCCAAATACTAGCGTTGTAAGCTAACCAGCGGTCCGCGGTAGCCTCGTCAAAGCTCCAAGCTCATTCGATTAGCATGAAAACATGTCCCAGAGAGAGACAGAGCAGGTACACATCAGTTAAAAACACCTAGGTTCGTTTTGCGCCAGAATTATCCTTTAAAGGGGTGATAGAATGCAAAACCGATTTTACCCTGTCATAGTTGAATAACGACAGTTCGGTGGGTAAATAGGACATACATAGAAGCTCAAAGTCCCACTGACACCCCTTTACTATGAAAATCTCATATTTTGAAACTGCCGCTGAAAACGGGCGAATCTCAACAAAGCTGGAAGTTGACGTCAACCTCCCAAAAACCGGAACCTTTGTCAGCCCATGGGTGTATTAAGAGAACGGTCACGCCCCAACATTTACATAGGCTACACAACTGACCTGAGATCAGGTAGAACATTTACATAGGCTACACAACTGACCTGAGATCAGGTAGTACATTTACATAGGCTACACAACTGACCTGAGATCAGGTAGTACATTTACATAGGCTACACAACTGACCTGAGATCAGGTAGAACATTTACATAGGCTACACAACTGACCTGAGATCAGGTAGTACATTTGCATAGGCTACACAACTGACCTGAGATCAGGTAGAACATTTACATAGGCTACACAACTGACCTGAGATCAGGTAGAACATTTACATAGGCTACACAACTGACCTGAGATCAGGTAGTACATTTACATACTACACAACTGACCTAAGATCAGGTAGTACATTTACGTACGCTACACAACTGACCTGAGATCAGGTAGAACATTTACATAGGCTACACAACTGACCTGAGATCAGGTAGTACATTTACATAGGCTACACAACTGACCTGAGATCAGGTAGTACATTTACATAGGCTACACAACTGACCTGAGATCAGGTAGAACATTTACATAGGCTACACAACTGACCTGAGATCAGGTAGTACATTTTACATAGGCTACACAACTGACCTGAGATCAGGTAGAGTATTTACATAGGCTACACAACTGACCTGAGATCAGGTAGTACATTTACATAGGCTACACAACTGACCTGAGATCAGGTAGTACATTTTACATAGGCTACACAACTGACCTGAGATCAGGTAGTACATTTACATAGGCTACACAACTGACCTGAGATCAGGTAGTACATTTACATATAGGCTACACAACTGACCTGAGATCAGGTAGAACATTTACATAGGCTACACAACTGACCTGAGATCAGGTAGAACATTTACATAGGCTACACAACTGACCTGAGATCAGGTAGTACATTTACATAGGCTACACAACTGACCTGAGATCAGGTAGTACATTTGCATAGGCTACACAACTGACCTGAGATCAGGTAGAACATTTACATAGGCGCACAACTGACCTGAGATCAGGTAGAACATTTACATAGGCTACACAACTGACCTGAGATCAGGTAGAACATTTACATAGGCGCTACACAACTGACCTGAGATCAGGTAGTACATTTTACATACTACACAACTGACCTGAGATCAGGTAGAACATTTACATACGGCTACACAACTGATCTGAGATCAGGTAGTACATTTACATAGGCTACACAACTGATCTGAGATCAGGTAGTACATTTACATAGGCTACACAACTGACCTGAGATCAGGTAGAACATTTACATACTACACAACTGACCTGAGATCAGGTAGTACATTTACATAGGCTACACAACTGACCTGAGATCTAGGTACATTTACATAGGCTACACAACTGACCTGAGATCAGGTAGTACATTTACATAGGCTACACAACTGACCTGAGATCAGGTAGTACATTTACATAGGCTACACAACTGACCTGAGATCAGGTAGTACATTTACATAGGCTACACAACTGACCTGAGATCAGGTAGAACATTTACATAGGCTACACAACTGACCTGAGATCAGGTAGAACATTTACATAGGCTACACAACTGACCTGAGATCAGGTAGTACATTTACATAGGCTACACAACTGACCTGAGATCAGGTAGAACATTTACATAGGCTACACAACTGACCTGAGATCAGGTAGAACATTTACATAGGCTACACAACTGACCTGAGATCAGGTAGTACATTTACATAGGCTACACAACTGACCTGAGATCAGGTAGTACATTTACATACTACACAACTGACCTGAGATCAGGTAGAACATTTACATAGGCTACACAACTGATCTGAGATCAGGTAGTACATTTACATAGGCTACACAACTGACCTGAGATCAGGTAGTACATTTACATAGGCTACACAACTGACCTGAGATCAGGTAGAACATTTACATAGGCTACACAACTGACCTGAGATCAGGTAGAACATTTACATAGGCTACACAACTGACCTGAGATCAGGTAGTACATTTACATAGGCTACACAACTGACCTGAGATCAGGTAGAACATTTACATACTACACAACTGACCTGAGATCAGGTAGAACATTTACATACTACACAACTGATCTGAGATCAGGTAGAACATTTACATACTACACAACTGATCTGAGATCAGGTAGAACATTTACATAGGCTACACAACTGACCTGAGATCAGGTAGAACATTTACATACTACACAACTGATCTGAGATCAGGTAGAACATTTACATAGGCTACACAACTGACCTGAGATCAGGTAGTCTTCTGAATCTAGGTCGCGCAGATCTCTGCTATTCCATTACAAAATTCACTTCTGAAACTTTTTCATGCGAGAAATCAACTATGTAAAGCTCAAATATGGGCCGTTTTACGAAAATGGATGGCTAATTGCAAATTTTGTCCGACTGTGTGTTGGAGTTCAGCGCCGGTGCTGCCTGTGTTGCTGCCTCGCCGCCCCGCCTGCCTTCCTTCACACACCCCGGCCTGCTCTGAGGTAGATGGAGCTCCGTTAGGGCTAGCAGCCCACAGCACTCCATACCCGCGCAAAGTCACCGGTTTTTGGATAATGGATTATTAACGCTGACGGAGCTCCAGGGCCTCCAGCTCCCCTCTTCCTAATGCCAGGTGTGTGTGAGTGAGAGCACGGTCAGCGAGCTTGTTACGCCAGCAATCTCTTACCACAGGTTCCAGTTAATCTTATAATGTGTGTAATTATAATGTGTCGAGTTATTTAAACAAACGATCGGTGAAATACACGCCTCTTGTCCGCGAGTCTCATTGATAGAGCCTGCGGCTGGATGGAGCTATAGCTAGAGGAGGCTAGCTATAGCTAGAGCTTAGAATTAATCTGGAATTCACAAAAATGCATTAACTTGAAATCGGACACCGTTGTTAGCTTTATAAAACATTTAGTTAGATGTTGTATAACTGGCTTGACGAAATTCAAACTGTATACTCAGAATTAGCTACGCCAAAAATGAAGCTAACTATCCGTGATTTGTAGCTACACACAGCTAGGATTGAAGGGACAGTCGCAGCTAACGAAACCCTTACAGCTCACAAATATTCATTAACTTGAAATCGGACACCGTTGTTAGCTTTATAAGACATTTAGTTAGAAGTGTAAGTGGCGTGACGAAATTCTAACCGTAAATATACTCGAATTACGACCAAACATGAAGCTAGCTTACTAGCCGCAAACTTGTACACATAGGATTGTAGGGACTATCGCAGCTAGCTAACGAAACCCTTACAGCTCACAAATATTCATTAACTTGAAATCGGACACCTTTGTTAGCTTTATAAGACATTTAGTTAGATGTGTATAACTGGCGTGACGAAATTCTAACCGTAAATATACTCGAATTACGACCAAAACTGAAGCTAACTAGCCGCAATCTGTACACAGGATTGTAGGGACAGTCATAGCTAACGAAACCCTTACAGTTCACAAATATTCATTAACGTGAAATCGGACACCGTTGTTAGCTTTATAAAACATTTAGTTATGTTGTATAACTGGCGTGACGAAATTCAAACTGTAAATATACTCGAATTACGACCAAAAATGAAGCTATCAGTGATTTGTAGCTACACATAGATAGGATTGAAGGGACAGTCGCAGCTAACGAAACACCTAGCTAAACTTCACAAATATTAACTTGAAATCGGACACCGTTGTAAGTTTTATATACATTTAGGTATATGTTGTATAGCTAAGTGGCGTGACATTGTGTGTAACATGTGGTAAGAGATTGCTGGTGTAACAAGCTCGCTGACCGCGCTCTCACTCTCACACAACGGGCCGTTTAGCTCGCAGGAAGAGGGGAGCTGCAGGCCCTGGAGCTCTGTCAGGGCTGCCAGCCTAACAGAGCTCACAGCAGGCCGGGGTCTGTGAAGGAAGGCAGGCCGTGCGGCGAGGCAGCAGCACCGCCGCTGAAGTCCGACACACAGTCTTACCATATTTGCAATTAACCATCAATTTTCGTAAAACGGCCCATATTTGAGCTTTATATAGTTGATTTCTCACATAAAAAAGTCTCAGAAGTGAATTTGGTAATGAAACATTGCAGTGTCTGGAATATGAGATTCTGTCGCTTCTCTAATGTATGTGTATTGGGGATTCGCTCAACCAATCAGCGCGCAGCTCATCTAAATATTCACGAGCATACCATATTTGGAAGAAAAGCTCTTGTTACAAATAGAGCCAAAACACAGGGATGCATAAGGGCCAATAAAATATCAACCAGGCCATTTTCAGCCCAACCAATGTTACATATCCCATTAGGAGACCATAAGGAACAGTGTGAAATACTCTATATAATCATTCTATCACCCCTTTAAGGTCCCATGAGGTCCACCAGAAGGGGCGGGACTTCACCTCTCTATTGCAAGTACACAAGTGTGCCTTTGTTTTTTTCATCTGGGGCGGCACGTTCAACGTCGCCCACCACTGTGGCTGGTGGGCAAAAAAGTTAATGTCCCACCCTGCTGGTAATGGTCCTGATGATACAAAGTAAACTCCCTCTTCCTTCGGATGTCCTCTGGAAAATAGCGTTGGGCTCTTTGACCGGCTCCTCTTATTCACAGTTTCAGAATCAACAGAGTCCAGTCCCTTGAAGGTCCTGTTAGAAAGAGAGGAAGACCACCAGAGAGGTAAATCCACTTTTTAATCTCCAGAAACAGAAGCTGCTGGAGAAACTAGAAGCTATCAACCAGAAAATAAAGTCTGGAGCTCTTCACTGAATGCTTTCTGCTCTCTGCTCATCCTGTTCTATCATTCATTGTCTTTCTGAAAGAACAGGAACATTATAAAGACTCTAGCACTAATGTTATCTTGTTAGTCCTCTAATGGAGCCAAGACTTCCCGGCCCAATCACTTTGTATTTGCCTATATTAATAAAATATGTATTCATAATAATAAAAAATGAATGTATTAAAGCAATTGAAAATATGCCAGTGCACTTTCTTTTTGTAAATTTGAATTCCAGAAAAAGTGGCTGGTAAAATTGGGCATCCACCAACCACCAGCCTGAACCAGCCACTGTGGCTCTTGAGCAAAAATGTCCCACCCTGCTGGTAATGTTGCTGACGTAACACAGTAAACTCCCTCTTCCTTCGGATGTCCTCTGGAAAATAGCGTTGGGCTCTTTGACCGGCTCCTCTTATTCACAGTTTCAGAATCAGAATCATCAGAGTCCAGCTCCTTGAAGGTCCTGTTAGAAAGAGAGGAAGACCACCAGAGAGGTAAATCCACTTTTTAATCTCCAGAAACAGAAGCTGCTGGAGAAACTAGAAGCTATCAACCAGAAAATAAAGTCTGAAGCTCTTCACTGAATGCTTTCTGCTCTCTGCTCATCCTGTTCTATCATTCATTGTCTTTCTGAAAGAACAGGAACATTATGAAGACTCTAGCCAGGGCTCCAGACTAACTTTTTGCCTTGGTCGCACTGGTGTGCCTAACTTTTTTTATTTAGGTGCACCAACACAAAATTTAGGTGCACCTACATTTTTCCTTGCGTCACCATTAAGGCCACAATTTCAAGGTCACCTTTTTATCACACTCCATATACATTCATATATATATATATATATATATATATATATATATATATATATATATATATATATATATATATATCTATATATATATATATATATATATATATATATATACATATGTTATATATATATATATATATATATATATATATATACATATACATTCATATGTATATATATATATATATATACATTCATATGTATAGTGATGGCTGACTCATTATGAACGGGTCCTGCACAGGTCGAATGCGGGTCAGCGGCGCTACACATGTCTTGTGTAGGCTATGAAATGTCTGTATCGTCACAGCGCTGCATTTTTATGAACTATGATAATGTGGCCATGGGTCACATCTCTGGCCCAGGTCCAGCAGGCTCCGTCTCACTATACTCGGTATTATTCAACGAACTGAAGTTACCGTAGTTCCATTCAATAACTTCTAATGTGTTTTTCACCGTGGCGGCCGCGCTAACAGAGAGTTACCAGCGGAAACACTGGTACCAATACAGGTTTCCCTCTCATACTTAACAATATACAGCTGTGTTAATAACAATTAAAACTGTAGACAAATGTCGGGAGTTTGGACCAGCGGCGCTGTGTCTCTCCATGTTGCAGGTGAGCCGGCCGGTGTGTGAGTGAATGGGGGGGGGCTGCACGGAGGAGAGATCCAAACACAGGCACGGCTTTCCAGAAGGAACGGGTCATGTAACGCAACATTAAACCATATCCATATAAACGACACTGCTTCGTTAGTGGAGAGGCAGCGGATGCGAGGACGTTAGGTGCACCGGTGCGACCTAGGAAAAATCGTAGTCGCACCCTTAAAAATTTTGGTCGCACTCTCGAGCCCTGCTAGCACTAATGTTATCTTGTTAGTCCTCTAATGGAGCCATGACTTCATCATGAGAATTAACATCAGACAACTGTGTGTCCTGTGTAATTCTTTCGGCGGCTAGAAGACATTAATGCTGAGCACTTGATCACGTTTTTAGTAAATATCGGCCGATAATGATCGTGCTCTTTTACCAGCTGGGTCCAGGTTCAGGTTCAGGTTCAGGTTCAGGTTCAGGTCCAGGTCCAGGTCTCTTGAAGGTCCTGTTAGAAAGAGAGGAAGACCACCAGAGAGAGAAATGTGTAAAATGTAATCCTTCTGTCCTCCTATAGGGCCAAAACTTTATTATGAGAATTAATCTCAACATTTATAACTAAATCAGGAGGAAGTAGAGCAGGGGTTAGGAGATACAAGCAGTACCTCCCTTCTGTCATCATGGTAAAGATCTCTGGTTAATGATGGACGAGGTAACTAGAGTTGGACGTTTATTAGAGGTCTGACCAGATCTTGTGGGCTGATATTAAAACATGACGATATTTCAAATGTTTTGTAATGTTGCTGACGTTATAAAGTAACTGAAGCTGACTTACACTGGCTTTGGATGCCCTCTGGAAGATGGTGGTGGGCTTCTTGACCGGCTCCTGATAATGAGTTGATGAGTTTCAGCTTTTATGATGGTACTGTTAGAAAGAGAGGAAGACCACCAGTGAGAGATATTTACTTTGTAATCTCCAGAAACAGAAGCTGCTGGAGAAACTTGAAGCTATCAACCAGAAAATAAAGTCTGGAGCTCTTCACTGAATGCTTTCTGCTCTCTGCTCATCCTGTTCTATCATTCATTGTCTTCCTGAAAGAACAGGAACATGATAAAGACTCTAGCATTAATGTTATCTTGTTAGTCCTCTAATGGAGCCAAGACTTCATCATGAGGATTAAAATCAGACAACTTTGCGTCCTGTGAAATTCTTTCGGTGGCTAGAAGACACCGAGCACTTGATCACGTTTTCAGTAATAGCCGATAACGATCGGGCTCTTTTACCAGATGGGTCCAGGTTCAGGTTCAGGTTCAGGTCCAGATCCAAGTCCAGGTTCAGGTTCAGGTGCCATGGCCGACCTGTTAGAAAGAGAGGAAGACCACCAGAGAGATGAATGTGTAAAATTTAATCCTTCTGTCCTCCTATAGGGCCAAAACTTTATTATGATAATTAATCTCAACATTTATAAATAAACTAAATCAGGAGGAAGTAGTCCAGTCCAGTGTACCAGCCTGAACCAGTCTGATTTGAAGCTAACCGGTTGTTTATTAGAGGTCTGACCAGATCTTGTGGGCCGACATTAAAACGTGATATTTCTCGTTGAGATTAAACTTTGATAAAGTCACTGCGAGTCACAGCAATGCCGGTAAAGAGAACACAAGTGTGGCTACAGTTTTCAAAACTTCATGCAGACAGTGTTTACTACATTATATTATAATGGCAAGATCGCTGACTGTGCAGTAAATGTTACACTTCTGAGACAGGCACCACAGGGTTTATTTCTATATCTCTCTCATGTTATTTTTCGACATTGCTGGCTGCTCTTCCTCTGTAGTCTCTTCTGCAACTAAAAGCAAAACTACCACCTTCTGTTACTGGAGCTAAAACTCTTGTTTTTGTCTCAAAACGCCATTTAAAAACCAAAGTGTAGTAGTGTTTATGTAACCTCAGAGTTCAGCTGGACGACTGGAAACACAGAGACCCTCTACAAGATGACCAACCACCCAATGAGACAACACTACTTCCAGTTTGCTGGAGGTTTCACAACAACTCACCTCAATCTTCTCCTCTCCATTTCCAGTCTCTTCATCTCCATTTCCAGTCTCCTCATCTCCATTTCAATTCTCCTCTCCTCCCTTTCCATTCGCTCCGTCTCACTTTTCTCCATTGTAATCTCCCTTACAGGTCGCCTTGTTTTTTAAAGTAGTGGTGGCTTCATGGACCGGACCCTCTTCATGGACACACAGTTGGCTTCAGGTTCAGGTTTTGCAGGATCTGGTCTCTGATGGGTCCTGTTAGAAAGAGAGGAAGACCACCAGAGAGGTTAGGGTTAGGGTTAACTCTAATGCAAACATACAGAACAGAACAGAGAAATACAAACTGAACAAGAACAAAAACCCTCGCCCACCCACCACCCTCTGCGGTCCCGAGGAAAAAACAACAACAAACAAACAGAAAACACACCTGCACCTTGCCTAGTCCCTCTCCTCCCGTTCTTGTGATGCTGAGGTCATTAGGACCGATACTTGTGCTGCTGTACCTTTCCATAGGTCTATAGTCGATGACTTGGCTTTGTTAATCCTTGCTGTAGAGAGCTCAAGCACAACTATGTCTAAAAAATACGCCAAACACTGTAATACAAAGCGAGTGGAAACATCCTGTTTTTTAATGCGATTATTGCTTTTTAAATCTAAATGTATTCATGTATTACCATTTTCTTTTATTGGCGCATACACGTTGGGGAAACGAATGACGAGCTGCATGTCCCCTGTCCCTTTCACATAATGTACAGCGTAACGCATGCGTTATGCCTTATATACGCACACTCACATTTCAACAAATGCATTGACGATGGTGACACCAAGGCCTCACGGAGTTGTGCCTTTTGTCATTAGTTTAGCTTTCAATAACTTGGTAAACAGTGGCAGTAAGCTAACAGCTACATGCAAGGTGTGTGGCACCAAGATAAATGATGCCGGATCAACAACATTGGACTTCATCAGGCATCCCAAAATGCACCCAGATGGGTCAGTCACTGTATAATGTGAAAGAGACGTTACATTTAGTATATATCGTCACAGGTAACAAGCTAACCATCGCTAAGTGTTGCTGGGAACAGGCAGATTATATCTTTCTAGTTGTATCCATATGATGTGACAGACTAAGGTTAATATTTCACCAGGTCAGAGGGCTAGAGGGATGTGTTAAGTAGACCCCATAAAGTTATACCACAACTGATTTTGATAGTGTACTGTATGGATGGTAGCTACAGGACATGCTTTGAATTAGGGACAGATCAGATGGCCAAAGACTTGAGACTTGACTTGGACTTCCAAGAATGACTTGTGAACATCTCTATCATTTTCTTGGTTGCAGTTGAGCCGGCTAGCCAAACTTTTGTCTGTCTCCCAAGCCGGTGTAATGTAGAGTCGTCATTAAAGTGCCCATATTATAAAAAAAAATCAGTTTTTCTGGTGATTTGGGGTGTTATTTTGTGTCTCTGGTGCTTCAACACGCATACACACTTTGAAAAAACCTTCCATGGTGTTCTGAGTGAGATCTGGTTTCTGAATGTGTCCTGCCTTCAGTCTCTGGGTGAGCTGGTCAACATCTGCACGGCTTTCTACGTCACTAGCCGAAACGAGCTGGCTAACCGCAACAGTTAGCATGCTAGCTCTAGCATGCTAATGCTAGCATACTACCTCTTTCTCAATAGCAAAGCACTGCTACAGCACACACTAGTTCACCATCATCTACCAAAAGAACTACTTCCATGTGCTCCCTGGTTTAGAATAAGTCTCCCAGCTGATCCTGCCTTGTAACTGACCAAAGTTGGAGAAACAGGCTTTCTTTTACTGTCTCTAGAGTTAGCTAGCTGACATGCTCTACATCTGAGCTGCTACTGCGAGTACAAAGGATAGTACAAAAAAATGAAAAGAAGAAGAAGAAGATAAAAGAGGACAGGTAGTACAACTAAAACATGTTTTTTGATAATTAAACCATGTAAACCTATTCTGGTACAACCTTAAAATACAATTATGAACCTGAAAATGAGCAGAATATGGGCGCTTTAAGTAACAAAACAATCCTGTTGGAGGAGTGCCAGCTCATAGTGATGCAGTTCCATATTTGTAGATTTAGTTAGAGAATAAAAGAGCTGACCATATCAGTCCTGTCAATGAATAGAACGACGACACTGGGAGGAAGGGCTGCACCAGGAGCAGATTATCAAAATAAAATGATATTTTGACTAATGGAGCCAAGACTGAGAATCAATCTCACTTTTCTGTCTTGTCAGTGTTTGTTCCAGGTTTTGTGGAAGACTGGAGGTGCAAATATTCGGTGGCGGGGAGTTTAGCGTTCATAAGTTTCCGTTTTTCAATTAAAAAATATGCAATTTTGCATAATGTTGGACCATTTTTATCCCTATATGTGTGTCTTAAACGTTGGAAAAGATAGATCAGATAATAAATAAATAACACACAGAAAGATTAAAGACAAAACTTGCTAAGAAGTCCGACTACAATCATTAGATCTGAGACAAGACTTTTAGTTAGTTTTGATGCTCACATTGACTTCACATTAAATTTACTTAAAACGGCTCAGGTGCTGCACCTAAAAGCCAGTGACACACCAACCAGACGGCCGACCATCGGCAGTAAAGCCAGTGTGACCGATCAATCTCCCCGAGTCGGTCCAAAAAGTTCCTCAGAAACTCACCGAAGAGACGAGACCTAATACGTCTCCATGACAGCAGGCGGCGATAATCTGTATTGTCGCCCCAAAAAAATGAAAACCAGCAGCTGATTGGACGAATGAGTCACGTGGGGGTCTGGTTTCTCCGGAAATTCAAAGCCAGACTGTCACGGCGACTCGTTCAGAATCCGATCTCATATCGGACTAAAATAGCTCACCGAAAAAACGTGTTTCTGAGAACATTTGAGGAGAGAAGGCAAGGCAAGGCAAGGCAGCTTTATTTGTACAGCACATTTCAGCAACAAGGCAATTCAAAGTGCTTTACATGAAACATGAAACATTAAAAACAGTTGGAAAACAATTAAAAACAGTTTCAAAGCATTAAAACAATTAACAACAATTTAAGATCATTAAAAGACAAGAATAAAATGTACAGTGCAGCAAGGGCGAGGCTAGCCCCTTTTTAGGGGTGCTAGCACCCCTAAAAAGGGGCTCAGCACCCCTAAAACTTGGAGTAAGAAATGTTGTTATTCTAACATTTTTGTTCGTCTTTGACAAGGTTAAATAATGTCCAAAACATACTCCGTAGTTTGTGGTTTAAAATGTATGTGTTAAGGATGAAAATGAAAACATCCCCGCTCAGAAAATGGTATGATCCTCTTCTCTTCTTCTACTTCTCCTCTGTACCTGCCGGTACCTGCACCGCTCAGCACCACCGTCATCCAGCGCGAAACACACGCAGAGTGACAACCCGTTATGTAGTGTTGTGAATCAACTAGCTAAGTTGATCCAAAGCTGTGTCTCACACACCCTATCGGTGAGTACCTGAATCACGTGTACACCTATAATAACGCCGCCTTCACACTGGCAGTTGAAATCTGCTCCGTAATACACAATACGCCCCCAGCGGACGTCGTACTACACCGTTGAAAAGCTTCGGAAGAGACTCACAAAAATGGAGGAGAGACTAGAACGAGTGATAAGCGTCTGAATGTCCGATTCTCTCTGACCTCTCTTATACAGATAGAAATAGAAAGCCTGCTGGGTGGAGTAAAGTTGCCCAGGACGTTGACATGTCCTGTTGACAGGACGTTGCTAGCTAACCAATTAGCAGGTTTGTTTATCATTACCATAGCAACGCTAACTTCCGTCGGATAGGAACCGGCCTTTTTTTTCATTTGTGGCTGACTATCAAACTAGACAACAAAAGAAAGTTTAATGTTTTTCTTTTGCTGTATTTATTCATTCCTCACACACAGAGGATTTAACCTGAACCAGGCTTAACTCCTGAACTCATAGCATTACTCTCTCTCTCTCTCTCTCTCTCTCTCTCTCTCTCTTCTCTCTCTCTCTCTTTTTTTTTTTTATGTGTGTGTGTGTGTGTGTGTGTGTGTGTGTGTGTGTGTGTGTGTGTGTGTGTGTGTGTGTGTGTGTGTGTGTGTGTGTGTGTGTGTGGCCTGCCAGTGAGCAATGGACATACAACAGTTCTTTAAAAGAAAAAAGACAGATTCAGGAGAGAGACTAGGGACAGTCCATAATGACCTCTGTCTTGTTTTTAGTTTTTTTTTGTTCTTCTGAAAAGTGTCAAGCTAAAGTAACAGATAATGCAAACCAGCTATCTGTTGTATCAAATTACTTATCTAGCTAGGCAATGGTCCCCTGCTTTTATTTATTTTTTTATTTATTTCAAACCCACAATGGAGAATACAGCTTCTCTTGTGAAAGGAATTTGTGATTTAAAAAAAGTTTCTAAGCCCAATAATAATAATAATAAAGACATTTAAAATGACACTCCTTTGTGCCTTTTGATCATATCCTTAGAATCTGTAAATGGTCTCCATAACATTTTTGTGACATGACAAACTGACCTCAACTCTCCTGCTTAAAATATATTTGTGTATGATTGTCAGTGCCAAGGGAAAGAGAGGGAGATGGAGAAGGGGAGAGGGAGAGCATACAGGAAGAACCAGGTGAGGAAACAACAACAATAAATTGACATATAGAGAATAGTGGCAAGCAAAACAGTAACTACTCATACTCATATACTAACTTATTGGCATTAAGTAGCCTATATTACATTTACTTTTTGTAACATTATTTTTCACCACATTTCTTCATAGTAAAGTGCGGTGACCAGGAAAACCAGCTGAGTGAAGAAGGTTTTGTGTTTGTTACAGGGGGCTGTCTGTGTAAACTCTCACAATTAAGCTGGTGCTCTGAAAAGGTCTAAAAAAAAAAAATGAAAAAAAATCTGGATGTTGGAGTTAGTTAAACCAATGTTAAAATGATAAAGTTATTTTTCAATAGACATATTTTTGGTTTTTGTGTGAAAAGAGGGTGGGTGGTGGCAGTGGGGCTCATTGGGTGCTCAGCACCCCTAAAGCTCTGACCCTAGAATCGCCCCTGCAGTGCAGTATAAGAATTTTAAAGAAAGAGCAGTTAAAAATAGGTTATTTAAAGAAAGGCAACATTAAAAAGATATGTCTTCAGCCTGGATTTAAAAGAACTGAGAGTTGCAGCGGACCTGCAGTTTTCTGGGAGTTTGAAATAGGCTGTGATGCAGTTGCTGAATCGGTCTTCATTTCAGATCAACAAAGGTCAGTTTAAGAGATTTTCCTCAGATTTTGAGAGACTCTAGTCACCTCGACACACCGAACGGACTCAAGTCCCCGATCTCGCCAAACTGTCAGACGGCCGATTACCGGCTTGGTGTATCTGCCTTAAACCTGACAATGGTAGAGAAACCCTGCCTGTGTATAAATGTAAAAATAATGACATGGAGACACTTCTCCTCTTCCTCCTCCTCCACTCATCACTACAACAGTAAGAGAGGCTTTTAGGTCACTACATTTTTTTATTCTGAATCTTTGTATCTGACTTTACAACCAGGTCTCACGCTAGTTCGTGTAATGGTCACGTTATTTTAAAGGTATTGTGGAGGATTTTCCCGAATTTTAGAAAAGAACCGCCCTTGAAATAATGCATATGCGCAACACTCTGCCTGCTCCCGAGAGGGAACGCCTATTAAACGTGTGCACGAGAGCGCACTGTTTACAAGTTGCTGTCGGCATGGCTCATACGAGCCTACTTTCCAAAAGAAGATTTGCACTTTTTCACAAATTGAGATGTTTACCGTGCAGTGTGCGCAGTGCGTGACTTGTGCCAGGGCTAGCATCGCTAATCATAGCTTACATCAACTTTTACTAGCAGTGATTTTAAATGGATTTCTCCAAATAGCCAAACTCTACCTGTGGAGTAGAAACTTCACGACTGAGGCATCAGTGGGAAGCCCAACCTGTGCTTTTAGCGCACGCTCAGCGTGTGAAACATTCTCCCAAAAGCTTCAATGCTTCAATGAATGTCTGAAACCGTAGCTCAAGCTCACCACACATACACACCTGAAAGCTAGGGACGTAAACATATCACCAGAATGATTGACAACCAGGAGCACCAATAGTCTTGATGATCCATCCGGAAAAAGAAAATTCTCCACTATACCTTTAATCTATTGATACGTGTTCTCTGCGACATTTTTATTGTTTGTTTTTTTTGGTCTATACGGAGATTAACGGGGAAATATACGCCGATACTGATTGTCGATAATCATGAATGATCAATATCTGCTGATAAAGGGCTGTTACTGATCAGTTTTGTGTTGTTTTGTTTATTTTTTGTTTATTAGTTTCTTATACGCTTTTCCCACCAAAAACATGCACATATATGCAGGGTTTAGAACAGGACAATCTGCTAATGATAGACTAATTTCCCATTGCAAGTACACGAGTATGCCTTTGTTTTTCTTCCTCTGGAGCGTCACCTTCAACGTCACGAACACACCGAAAACAGGTATTGTTAACTTTTCCTGCTACAGCTTATACAGTGCACAACTACAAACTCTGCTGTACCGACCTTATTTTACATCCATGTGCTGTATATTCACTTGATATCTTCGCTACTAAACTTAAAACTCTCCTCTGCTCAGGCTAGCTCGCTCTCTCTGTAGTCACGTGACAATAACGGGACAGTTAACGGGGAAACTAAACGCCACACGCAGCATATATTACTACTCGCTACATTAACCCTTGTGTTGTCTTTGCCTCAAAATTAAAAATGAACTTTTTAATGCATTTCTTTTTCCCATTTTTGTCACCTTTTTCATTGCTTTTGACGCTTTAAAAAAAATGTTTTGTCACTTTTTTCAATGCTTTATTTATCCATGGTCAATAAACCTAATTAATGACATTATACCTAATTTTTTAGTCACAAAGAAATCTGAAATTATGAATTATTTTTGACTAATAGTTAAGATCGGATTAACTCAACAGAAGTAAGCATTAATTTGATTTGCGATAACAATATCCATGTAACGTTCATCCATGTAAGTTTTGGGCAGTTTGGTTGAAAGAAACCCATATTTCCGATATTAAAAAACTTTAGAAATGGCTATTTTTTGGTGCTTTTCCGCCTTTAATTTTTGATATGACAGCTAGGGGAGAGAGAGAGAGAGAGAGAGGGGGAGACATGCAGGTCGGAGGAATAAACGTCTCAGTACATGTGCGCCTGCTCTACACACTGAGCCAACCCGGCCACAGAAAGTCTCGGACCCCACCCATCTTCAAACTCAGCCTTCATTTAGATCTCAACTACACAACCGTAAAGTTTCCTGGCTGCAGCCTCACGGTGGTGACAGACAGGTGTATAAACACCTGGCAAAGTGTTTCAAACATCCTCTGTAGTAGTTCATGCTACAACATGTAGATTTACCTTCCAACACAAGAGTCGTGTTGTTCTCGGAGTTTTAACTATTGAACCCAGGAAAAGAGGTGCAGGGTTCCTCTCTGCAAATGTAATTACAGGTACAAGCAATCATTTGTTCCTCTCGCAGTTAAGCTCATAAATGAGCAGCGAGGAACGTATGACCATGAATTTTATTAAAGTAAATTTGTGACTGAATGTATGTATGGATATGAATGAAGGAATTACTGCATTTTTACAATGGATTGTAAGGATATTTATATTTATAAATGGATAAATAAATGTTTTTTTTTACTAGCAGCCTTTAGAAAATGGTAATTTGTACAGCTGTCTGACTAGCAGTGTACATCTGTTTTTCTAACTGTTTTAACCCTGTCTTTGATGTGTGTCTCTGTTGTTACTCTTGCAGCAATTTATCTTTGTACAAAACGAATTTCTCCTTAGGGAGACTAATACAGAGACTTTGAGTCGTCCACACTTTCTCAGGAAATAAGAAGTGAAGTAGAAACGTTATATTTAACATCACAGAGCCAGAAACTAACCCTGAAGAGACCAAAGACTAACGTGGTGTTAAAAGTATCAAACAGCAACTTACAGTTTCTTCAAACGGTCCAAAGAGTTGATGAAGAAGATCTCAGGTGAGTTATTTCATGATGCGTTACAGCTCCACCTGTCAGGAAGCAGATTTTCACAATAAGAGCATCGTTTCTTCTCTCTGTGTAACTGCGGTTGTCGTTGTCAGTGTGTGTTTGTTCTTCCTTTGTCCCATGAATGCAACACAAGCAACTTTCCACACGTTCAAGTTCCAACAAGTTTTCTCTGTTTAAAATGTGATGAACAAATTTTATCGTTAAAACAGAATCAGTGACGTAGTGCAAGAAGTACTCCAAACTATTAATACTACACGGTGAAGTAATACTGTGTCCAACGTCCTGCTCTGTTACTAAATGTACTTGATGTAGAAGTAGCAGTGAGAGAGCTGATTCTCTGCAACATTACATCATGTTTTACTGCTGATTAAAACTTTGTGTGCAAACTGTGAATGTGCAGAGTAACACTATGAATGAACACATATGGAATCATGTACTTAACAAAAACGTGTGAAATAACTGAAAACATGTCTTATATTTTAGATTCTTCAAAGTAGCCACCCTTTGCTTTTTTGATAACTCTGCAAACCCTTGGTGTTCTCTCAATGAGCTTCATGAGGTAGTCACCTGAAATGGTTTTACCTTCACAGGTGTGCTTTGTCAGGGTTCATTAGTGGAAGGTTTTCCCTTATTAATAAAAAAGCAAAGGGTGGCTACTTTGAAGAATCTAAAATATAAGACATGTTTTCAGTTATTTCACACTTTTTTGTTAAGTACATAATTCCATATGTGTTCATTCATAGTTTTGATGCTTTCAGTGAGAATCTACAATGTAAATAGTCATGAAAATAAAAAGGAAACGCATTGAATGAGAAGGTGTGTCCAAACTTTTGGCCTGTACTGTATGTATATGTATATATATATATATATATATATATATATATATATATATATATATATATATATATATATATATATATATATATACACATACACACACAATACGGTGGTATGGTTCATGAAAAAACATCCTAACTGTATGGTTTGCTTGTCTCGGTTCAGAGCCGTTTCGCGTTTTTTTCAATACACTTCTAATGTGCACAGACCACTTACGTGCCGTTTTTGAAATTAAAAAAAATATTTTAAAAAAAAAAAAAAAAAAATGCACCTTAACACCTGATAAAATAGATGATTGCCAATTTCAAAACCGACTCTAATAGCGTCTCGTTCAGAATACGATCTCATATTTTACAAAAATAGTTCACCGAAACGTGTTTCTGAAAACATTTTAAGAGAGAAATAGGCCGTGCAGTTATTGAATCTGTCTTCATTTCAGATCAACAAAGGTCAGTTTAAGAGATTTTCGTCAGATTTGGAGAGGCAGCGAGCCGAGTCGAGCGCTCCTCAACGGTGGAGTGTGCAGTGCTGCAGGTCACGTCACCTGTATTTTTGTAAGAGCTACACTGAAGTTGTTAGTTTGATAAATGCAAGTTATTTCAATTGTAATTCTATATTTCAATCTTCATGTGCTAAAAAAAAGGCACATAAGTTCCTGTAAATGGCGATACATACTAATTTTTTTTGCCAAATAAATGAAAAACTTGTTGAAAATCATCATTGTCTTCCCTCTTGCTGTATCAAAATCTCACCTCGCTTTCCTCAGAGATGGTCCCAATAATGGGCTTAAAGTCAAATTCCGGTTTGTGCACGATTACAAGATAGAATTATGTTTTAATTCTGCATCCTGCATTGTGGATAACTAAGCAATATATATACATCATATGCTGAAGTATATTTGTGTTAAAGAGTAAAAGAAAAAATAACAAGAACCGCACAGAACCGAAAACCGTGATACGAAACGAACCGTGGGTTTTGTGAACCGTGCCACCCCTAATATATTAGTTAATATTCTAATAATTGTATTCTAGATGAGGCCTACCACAAGGCTCCAGACCAGAGAGGGAGGGAGAGCAGGCAGAGCATCACTCAACCAATCAGACGGCTCCATAATGAGGATGGTGAGTGTTCCTGTAAAAGGGCCATGTCAGTAACAGCGTAATGAGGACGAAGATAAAATAGTATTCTTAACTTAAAAGGTGCATTATACTGTGGAACTTATTCACAATTATAAATTTCCCTTTGGAGACATCTCCATCTTTGAATGCTGAACAGTGTGTGTGTGTGTGTGTGTGTGTGTGTGTATATATGTGTGTTGTATGTGTACGCATGTGTCAGATAACTAACGTGGAGAGAAAACAGACCGACTCTCTGCTCCCTGAACGCAACACAATATGAACATGAAAAAGTGACAGACTTACACACTCGACTGCTCTGATTGGAGGGTTTCTCACGCTGCAGCTGCACCTGGAAGACCTCTGGGACACCGAGACATCTTATCGACCTTTATCTCTGACAGCAAAAACAACCAACCTGTTTCAGCTTGATCAGGAGGAAGAGGAGTCCAGAAAGAATCCCGGAGAACCAGAAACACTCTGACAACAGAGATCACATAACCAGCAGTGAATAAACTTCATTTTAAAAGTTATTTTAACTGTTAACAAACAACGGAATGATGAATTATAATGTTACTGATTATTGGTAATGTTACTCTATAGAGAGACAAGAGTATGTGTGTGTGTGTGTGTGTGTGTGTGTGTGTGTGTGTTTACCTGACGCCGTTTTACACACCATATTACTGCCTGTTAAGTCTTTAAAGCCTGTAATCTCCCCCCACTTATTAACACAACACACACACACACACACACAGAGACACACAGAAACACATACACGCACACACAGAGACACACACACACACAGGCGCAAACACACACACACACACAGAAACACATACACGCACACACAGAGACACACACACAAGCGCCAATAAACAAAAACACAGAAACACATACACGCACACACACAGAGACACACACACACACACACACACACACACACACACACACACACACACAGAGACACACACACACACAGACAGACACACACAGACACACACACACACACAGACACACACACACAGACACACACACACACACACAGAGACACACACACACACACAGACAGACACACACACAGACAGACACACACACACACACACACAGACACACACACACACACACACACACAGAGACACACACACACACACACACAGACACACACACACACAGACAGACACACACACACACACACAGACAGACACACACACACACAGACATACACACACACACACACACAGACACACACACACACACACACAAACACATAACACAGACACACAAAACAAAATACACACACGACAGAGACACACACACACACACACAAACACACACAACACACACACTTAACACACACACACAGACACACACACACACAATAATAAACACACACATACACAGACACAACACACACACAATAATAATAAACACAGAGACACACACACACACAGACACACACACAACAAACACAATAACACACACACACAATACAATACACAGAGACACACACATACACAGACACACACATACACAGAGCACACACACACACACAGACAAACATACACACACACAGACACACACACATACAGACCGACAGACACCCAACACAGAGACACACAACAACAACACACACACACACACACACACACACAGACACACACACACACAGAGACACACACACAGACACAACACACACACACACACACAGACCGACAGACACACGCACACACAGAGACACACACACACACACACACACAAATTTGTTTAAAATAAAATAGTGGACTTTTATTGTGAAGTTGATCTTAAACTTCAAAATAAAACTTTCATCTGTTTTAAGACTTTAGATTTTAATCCTAAACATTGAAATTCTAGCCTGATAAGCCAGCTCCACATCCAGATGTTGAGGTCTGGGGACTCCCCATTGGTCAGGGCTCAATCTGAGGGGCGGGACAAACGGTTGTCCTTCAAATTCACCTCTGCACCAATAGGACAGCACTACAACCAATCAGAGCAACGAAGAAGGTAGCGGAGCTAGTTGATAGATTAAACTTTAAACTCTGAACACATCTTCCTTTTTTATGAATGACTTCTGTGCCGTTCTTTGTTCCTTTCTCAAAGAAAAGCTGAACCGTACGTTTTTTTCCAAGTGAAAACGTCACCATTCACGTAACTTCCTGTTGGGAATAAGAGGTGGGAAACTCGGGCGCGATAATCACGATTATTTCGGTCAATACTGAAATCACGATAATTTGACACGATTACTCGTTAACTTCTGGAAAGATGTTGCAGTTACTGAACTTAAAAAAACAGTGGAAAAAGTTAAATAAATCAACAGTTAAAAATAACTTTATTTTTTCATTCAGAACACGAGAGATAAAATAAGAGTTTACTCGCAAAACGTAACGAGCTAAATAATTGTTTTTCTCGATTATTCTGTTTTTGTGATCGGCGGGAGCCAAAAATCATAATCACGATTAAATTTCGATTAATTGCACAGCCCCACATATTTCAATT
Organism: Perca fluviatilis; assembly: GCF_010015445.1. Taxonomy (NCBI): domain Eukaryota; kingdom Metazoa; phylum Chordata; class Actinopteri; order Perciformes; family Percidae; genus Perca; species Perca fluviatilis. The sequence goes on along the minus strand of NC_053135.1, from coordinate 922,796 downwards.
ATTTATTTTTGTATTCATTAATTAAGAACATAAAAATACAAACAAACAAGGCACAATCGCAAATCCATCTAAAAAAAAAAAAACCTAGGAGCTTATATCTTACAAATCAGCCTAAAGAGTGATTATAAAATAAAATAAATAAAACAAATAAATAAATAAAGAGATAGGGGCTATCTCAAATTAAACTAAACATTTCAAATAAATCAATCAATTCAAGGTCTTTTTTTTTATCTTTAACCCGTTTCAATGACTTGCACAAAATATTGAACTCATTCTTCCAATGGATCAGTCAAGTCAAGTCAAAGTTTATTTATACAGCACTATTTATACAGACAAGCTGACCAATGTGCTTTACAGAGCAATAGAATATCACACGACAGACAAAACAAATTAAACACTATTAAAAGCAATTGAATAGAAGTGTGTTTTCAAGAGTGACTTGAAAACTGACAAGTCAGAAGCAGAGCGAATATGAGAGGGCAAGCTACTCAGAGAGGGTTTGGTCTTAAAATATCTACATTTATGTATAAAATCGTTTTCCTAGCAGCACCAAGTTGTTTAGATATTTCAATGACAATAAACTGTTTATTGTGGACAAATGCCTCTGCCTAGAAACATACACAGACATAACATGTCTCAGATTATTGATAAATAGGCCTATGTACCGTATTTTTCGGACTATAAGTCGCATTTATTTAGAATATAAATACAACAGTTATTCAACTACACAACAGCTAGCTACCAGGGCGTGGAGCATGGATGTATTAAAAGGCGTGGAGACGTAGCTGCACCGTTGACGAGCCTTCCTCCAGCTCTGGCCGTCTAGCTTTCAGCCCGCCATTAGCCGATTAGCTTTCTCTGATTTCTTCATTGCAGTAAGAGTCACCTTTTCTCCCTCACAAGTTTCTCCCTCACTTTAAACTTTCTTTCTGCTGCTCGATTACCATTTTCGGCTGCATATTTCACTACCTGCAGTTTGTCATCTCTTTTCTTTCTCAGTTGTCTTTAGGAGGAGCGTTCTAGTCGCCTAGAGCGCCCTCTCGCGGCTGTAGACGGTGATGTTTTCAGTATGAATTAACATTTAAAAACATGTTAAATTATATACAGTACAGGCCAAAAGTTTGGACACACCTTCTCATTCAATGCGTTTCCTTTTTATTTTCATGACTATTTACATTGTGGATTCTCACTGAAGGCATCAAAACTATGAATGAACACATATGGAATTATGTACTTAACAAAAAAGTGTGAAATAACTGAAAACATGTCTTATATTTTAGATTCTTCAAAGTAGCCACCCTTTGCTTTTTTTGGTAACTCTGCAAACCCTTGGTGTTCTCTCAATGAGCTTCATGAGGTAGTCACCTGAAATGGTTTTACCTTCACAGGTGTGCTTTGTCAGGGTTCATTAGTGGAATTATTTCCCTTATTAATAAAAAAAGCAAAGGGTGGCTACTTTGAAGAATCTAAAATATAAGACATGTTTTCAGTTATTTCACACTTTTTTGTTAAGTACATAATTCCATATGTGTTCATTCATAGTTTTGATGCCTTCAGTGAGAATCTACAATGTAAATAGTCATGAAAATAAAAAGGAAACGCATTGAATGAGAAGGTGTGTCCAAACTTTTGGCCTGTAGTGTATGTTTTGATATATGAGTCGCACCAGCCAAAGTAGGAAAAAAAGTGCGGCTTATAGTCCGGAAAATACGGTATATATATATATATATATATATATATATATATATATATATATATATATATATATATAATATATATAAAAAACAGCTTATCCGTGTCTTTTCCCGTTGGTTGTCCTGCAGATAACACAAACACACACCTGGCGATGTGCTGTCTGGATGCTCGCATAAGAAAACAGCAGCAGATCTTCTGTTATTGTGGCCTCCATGTTTACACACACCCGATGCTCTCGGCTACTAACCTGACTCCTCCAGATGGATCGCTTCGCATTAGCTCGGCATATCCATCTGGGAACTTACCGTTGGAGAAGGGGCGAAAATCCTGGTCAGCTGATTGGATAAACCATCTGTCTATCTACCACCTATAGTTGGTGATAGACGGGGCCAAATCAACCAATCAGATCCACGAAGCGTATGAAAATACAACCACGAGCCAGGCTAACCTTTGCTGCTGCTGCAGGTAAAGCATAGCTCGTTAGCTCAGCAAGCTAGCAACATGTCGGTAAAGGAGATTTGCCGTTTGTGTAACGAGAATTTAGGAATAAAAGATTTTGATTTTGATCCGGCCCGCATATCAATTTAGGTTCATAATACATTTTGGCTCAACTAGTTTTTGTCACTTTTGCTAACGCTGTTGGTGTTTTTTTCAGCATTTTTGCCACTTTTTCAGATGTTTTTGTCGCATTTTTTGACGTTTTTTCCCGATATTCTTGTGTCACTTTTTTCTTTGATGGCTAAGTTACATTTTTGGGGCTTTATGTCGACCGAGCTGTAAGTGAGAAGACTGTGTGAGACATGCAATAATACAGAGGTTTGGCCTTGTTTGATTAAATAAAGCATGTCAATAAAATGTACATGTCTGGCCCTTGATGTGATTCTTTTTTTCCAGCGTGGCCCTCTGGGAAAATGAGTTTGACAGTCCTGTTCTAAAAGAAGCATCCAAGAGGAAAAAGCATTAGCGAGCAGCTAACAGAGCTATCGCTGTCTGAAAATCCTGGTTAGCTAATTGGATAAACCATCTGTCTATCACCACCTAAACTGCTGCCACTCTGGTGGTCTAGATTTCTAGGCTATTAAAATTCAGCTTCAGGAGGAAGATTTTCCATTTAAAACATTTTATTTCTTAAACATTTATTAAAATAGTTCCAAGAAATAGAGACAGACAGTTGCAGTTTTACAGAAAACACATAAAACACAGAAATCAGAAAACCAGAGGATAAAACTACAGGAAACTAAAAACTACAGTTCCCTAGTTTGAGACGTTTGGGGTGCGTAGGGATTTTCTAAACTCTGTGGGGAAGAAGCATGATGAGGGTCGCAAAAGTCCAGGATTAAAGTGTTTTTTATTTTTTGATTTATTCATTAATTTTTTTGCGCAGGTATTTTATTTTGAAAATCTGCCCGTCAAAATAAAAGCTCATTATTTTTATTTGGGTATAAAAAAATAAAATTAATTATTTTGGTCACATTAACCGTGCAGCTGCTTTAAAATGAAAAATTTAATTAAATAAATGAAATGTAGGCCCAAAACGAGCATTTACCCCCCAAAATAAGTTCACTTTAACAAAAAAGGTTCAATCTTTACAGAAGAAGAAGACAGACAAACTATAAATTAAATACATCAGTAAAAACTTTCGGCTGAAATCTTTTGGACCATAAAACCATAAAAGAAGATGAGCTGAAGGTTGGAGACGTTTGGGGTGCGTAGGGATTTTCTAAACTCAAACGCTACTGACTTACACAGACTTTAAAAGGTTACTACCATTTATATTTCAACCTGGACTCCATGTTTTTGTGTCTAAGTGAGTGATGGGAACAACAATCTTTGGTATTGGTCCAGTATTAAATGAAAAACAAGCTGGAATGTAGCGTTAACAGGCAAAAAGATGATTAAAAGTGCTGTTTTTGCCGCTGACAGACTCAGATTATTATTCTAAGTGTCTGACAACATTATGGGATGGATCCCTACAGAGATAGACCTTTTAGTTAAAGAGTAAGATCCTTTTAGTTTAACATGAAACAGCCCCGAAATCACCATCACCAAACTCCACCAGACTCCATGTAAATAATCAGGACTTTTAGCGTGTATAGAGCCAGCATATTCCAAGACTCCATGTAAATAATCAGGGACTTTTAAGCGTGTATAGAGCAGCATATCTCCACCAGACTCCATGTAATAATCAGGACTTTAGCTTAGTAGCTAGCATATCTCCAACCAGATCCATGTAAATAATCAGGACTTTTATCATCGTAAACACACTTCATTCAAAGTGGACAAAAACTAAATAAAACTACCAAAAGCCGTCTTGGTTCATCTTTCCACTGTTCCAACAATCACCACTCTGGTTTGGTTGAAATAAACCCTTAATTCACCCATTTACATGTGGAGATATGCTGGCTCTATACACGCTAAAAGTCCTGATTATTTACATGGAGTCTGGTGGAGATATGCTGGCTCTATACACGCTAAAAGTCCTGATTATTTACATGGAGTCTGGTGGAGATATGCTGGCTCTATACATGCTAAAAGTCCTGATTATTTACATGGAGTCTGGTGGAGTTTGGTGATTGCAATGTCGCAGACACTTTAAC